>NC_053027.1:342349317-342451903 GCF_003073215.2 Triticum urartu | reverse complement strand
AACTCTCTAAAGATTTTCAGTCAAAGTTTCAGTGCGATCCATTTCTTCACCCAACATATCATCACTTTTATTTAGCATGTTTTGAACCTTTTCTAAAGCCCTTTGTTGTTTTATAGCAATCTTAGCAAGTTTAGAATAGATGGGTTTAAGGTTTTCATCAGATTCATTCTCACTTGATTCAGATGAGGTATATTTGAGTACCTTGGCACCCTTTGCCATGAAGCAATAGGTGGGAGCGTAGTCATCATCAACTTCATCAGCCTTGTTGGTGGGGTCATTTTCTTCATTGTTGAAGATAGACTTGCTGACGAATGCAGTAGTGAGAGCAAGGCTCGCCACTCCAGATTCGGACTCCTCAGATGACTCCTCTTCCTCATTTTCTTCAGATTTAGCCTCACAGTCCATTTCCTTGCCAATGAATGCCCTGGCCTTCTTGGAGATGCTCTTCTTGTGATATGAAGGCTTGGAGGATGTTGATGATGAGGATTTTGTGGATTTCTTCTTTTTCTTCGCATCATCAGAACTGTAATCCTTGTCTTTCTTCTTCTTTGATTCCTTTTCCCACTAAGGACAATCTTGAATGAAATGTCCAGGTTTCTTGCATTTGTGACAGAGCCTCTTCTTATAGTCACTGGATGAGGAATCATTGCTCCTTGAGGATCTTCCAAGGCGACCACGTCTTGAGAACTTTTGGAACTTCTTCACGAGCAGAGCCAGATCATGACTCAGTTCTTCAAGATCACCAAGGCTGCTACCAGAGTCTTCATCTTCGGACTCAGATACTGCCTTGGCCTTCAGTGCATGTGTTCTGTCATAGCTTGAACCATAGAGATCTCTCTTTTCAGCAAGTTGGAACTCATGATTATTTAGCCTCTCAAGAATATCAGCGGGATCAAGTGACTTGTAATCAGCACGTTCTTGTATCATCAATGCCAGAGTGTGAAATGAGGAATCAAGCGATCTCAGCAATTTCTTCACCACCTCATGGTCAGTGATGTCAGTGGCACCAAGTGCTTGAAGCTCATTTGAGATGTCAGTGAGGCGATCGAAGGTTTGTTGAAAATTTTCATTCTCGAGTCTTTTGAAGCGGTTGAAGAGGTTGCGAAGAACATCAACTTGAGAGTCACGTTGAGTTGATACTCCTTCATTCACTTTGGACAACCTGTCCCAGATAAGCTTCGCTGTTTCCAAAGCACTCACTCTGCCATACTATCCTTTGCTCAGATAGCCACATATGATATTCTTTGCTTGAGAGTCGAGTTGCTTGAATCTCTTCACATCGACAGCATTCAGAGAAGGTGTGACTGAGGGAAAACCATTTTCCACAACATACCAGAGATCGTTATCAATTGCTTCAAGATGCATTCACATCTTATTCTTCCAATAGGGTTAGTCCGTCCCATCGAAGGTAGGACACCCAGCAGAGACCTTGATCATACCTGCGGTCGACATAACTAAAACTCTAGGCAGTTAAACCAAAATCACACAGAACAAGGGAGTTCCTTGCTCTGATACCAATTGAAAGTGCGTTATATCGACTAAGGGGGTGAATAGGCGATTTTTATGAAATTCTTCACTGAGAAATTTGCCGGTGAGGAAATTCCTTAGCGAAGAACTAATAGTAGCGGAATAAGTACTCAAAAGTAAACATAACAGAATATAAGCATAGTCATCATGATGAAATGAAGACAGGCACAAAGTACAGGAAGCGTAATCACAGGATAACACGGGATGAAGACAAATAAACTGAAGAAATTGAACTGAGGAAATTGAGAAAGTCTTCAGTCAAAGTCTTCAAACACAGATATGAACAAGCACACTACAAAGTTATGAGGAAATGAAAGAGTTGATGAAATAGAACCAGTAAGCATGATGAAGACAATGATTTGGTAGACCAGTTCCAACTGCTGTCTCAGTTGTACGTCTGGTTGGAGCGGCTGAGTATTTAAACTCGAGGACACACAGTCCCGAACACCCAGTCAAGGACACTTAGTCCAAGACACCCAGTCCGCACCGTATTCTCCTTGAACTAAGGTCACACAAACCTTGTCCAATCACTCGTGGTACGTCTTCAGGCGACTTCCAAACCTTCACAAATTTGGTCACTCGACGATCCACAATTCCTCTTGGATGCTCTAGACCATGACGGCTAACCGTCTGGAAGAAGCACAGTCTTCAAAGGTAACAAGCGTCGGATCCACACAGGATCAATCTCTTCAGTGATGCTCAATCACTTGGGGTTTGTAGGTGTTTGGGTTTTGGGTTTTTGGTTTTTCCTCACTTGATGATTTTCGCTCAAAGTCCTCGGAGTATGGGTTGCTCTCAAATGACAAGTGTCAATTTCTCTTGGAGCAGCCAACCAACTAGTGGTTATAGGGGGAGGCTATTTATAGCCTAGGGAGCAGCCCGACATGATAAGACATAAATGCCCTTCAATGATATGACCGTTAGGTGGATAGATATTTTGGGACAGCTGGCGCATAGCACAGCAACGGTCGGAATTTTGAGTAGTAAAATCCTCAGGGCTATCATGTTCCTCACTGTGTAGGCAATCCGCACTGGCGAATTCCTAACTCCTCAGTCAGGACAAATTCCTCAGAGACCAGAAGAAATTCGTCTCTCTCACTGAGGAAATTGACTGAACTGTATGAGATTTCCAATGGCTTCACTCGAAGGGATTGGTAGATGTAGGATTTTGAGTTGAGCATCACATGGAAATTTTTCCTTAGTATTTCCTCGACCCCCTTTAACAGTACGGTGTTTCCTATGACTCAAGAAAGAGAAAAACAAAACTATGAAAACGAAAGTCTTCAAGCTTCATATTCCTCGCACGAATATCAAGTCTTCACGGACACACCAATTTCTTCACTTTCAAAGTCTTCATGAAAGTCTTCAGAAATACCAAAATCTTCAGTCGAAGATATTCATTTTTAGGGGTCGACTTTTCCTGTAAATATCAAACTCCTCATAGACTTATATACCTGTGTACACTCACAAACACATTAGTCCCTTAACCTATAAATCTTCAATACACCAAAATCACTAAGGGGCACTAGATGCACTTACAGAGAAGTTGGAATACAGTAGGTTTAACACAAATATAAATAAAGAATGAGTTCATTACAGTACCTTGAAGTGGTCTTTTGTTTTCTTTCGCTAACGGAGCTCATGAGTTTTCTATTTTGAGTTTTGTGTTGTGAAGTTTTCATGTTTTGGGTGAATTCTTTTGATGGATCATGGAATAGGGAGTGGCGAGAGCCTAAGCTTGGAGATGCCCATGGAACCCCCAAGATAATCCAAGGAAACAAAAAAGTCAAAGCTTGGGGATGCCCTGGAAGGCATCCCCTCTTTCGTCCACTTCCATCGGTAATTTACTTGGAGATATATTTTTATTCACCAACATGATATGTCTTTTGCTTGGAGCGTCTTGTATTATTTGTGTCTTTGTGTCTTAGTATGCCACAATCATCCTTGCTGTACACACCTTTTGAGAGAGCCATACATGAATTAAAATTTGATAGAATACTCTATGTGCTTCACTTATATCTTTTGAGCTAAGTAGTTTTGCTCTATGTGCTTCACTTATATCTTTTGAGCTAGTAGTTTTGCTCTATGTGCTTCACTTATATATTTTGAGTGTTATAATTTTTCTCTATGTGCTTCCCTTAGATCTTTTAGAGCACAGTGGTGGATTTGTTTTAAAGAAACTATTGATCTCTCATACTTCACTTAAATTATTTTGAGAGCCTCTTAATAGCATGGTAATTTGCTTAATAATAATATGCTTGGTATTCAAGATTTGTGTAACTTTCTTTTGAGTGTGTTGAATACTAAGAAAAGATTGAAGCATGATAATTGTTTTGAGATATCGAGGTGATAATATTGAAGTCATGCTAGTTGAGTAGTTGTGAATTTAAAGAATACTTGTGTTAAAGTTTGTGATTCCCGTAGCATGCACGTATGGTGAACCGTTATGTGATGAAATTGGAGCATGATTTATTTATTGATTGTCTTCCTTATGAGTGGCGGTCGGGGACGAGCGGTGGTCTTTTCATACCAATCTAACCCCCTAGGAGCATGCGTGTAATACTTTGCTTTGATAACTTCTATATTTTGCAATAAGTATATGAGTTCTTTATGACTAATGTTGAGTCCATGGATTATACGCACTCTCACCCTTCCACCTTTGCTAGCCTCTCTAATACCGCGCACCTTTCGTCGGTATCATACACCTACCATATACCTTCCTCAAAACAGCCACCATACCTACCTATTATGGCATTTCCATAGCCATTCCGAGATATATTGCCATGCAACTTTCCACCATCTAGTTCATCATGACACATTCATCATTGTCATATTGCATATCCCGGTACATCGCCGGCTGCATTCACATAGTGTCATATTTTGTTCTAAGTATCGAGTTGTAATTGATGAGTTATAAGAAAAATAAAAGTGTCATGATCATCATTATGAGAGCATTGTCCCAGTGAGGAAAGAATGATGGAAACTATGATTACCCCATAAGTCGGGATGAGACTCCGGATGAAAAGTAAATAAAAAAAGAGGCCAAAGAAGCCCAAATAAAAAGAGGCCATCAAAAAAGGAAAAGGCCCAAATAAAAAATGAGAGAAAAAGAGAGAATGGACAATGTTAGTATCCTCTTACCACACTTGTGCTTCAAAGTAGCACCATGATGTTCATAGTAGAGAGTCTCTCATGATATCACTTTCATATACTAGTGGGAATTTTTCATTATAGAACTTGGCTTGTATATTCCAATGATGGGTTTCCTCAAATTGCCCTAGGTCTTCATGAGCAAGCAAGTTGGATGCACACCAACTTAGTTTCTTTTTGAGCTTTCATATACTTATAGCTCTAGTGCATCCGTTGCATGGCAATCCCCACTCACTCACATTGATATCTATTGATGGGCATCTCCGTAGCCTGTTGATATGCCTAGTTGATGTGAGACTATCTTCTCCTTTTTGTCTTCTCCACAACCACCATTCTATGGCACCTATAGTGCTATATCCATGGCTCACGCTCATGTATTGCGTGAAGATTGAAAAAGTTAGAGTATGAAACAATTGCTTGGCTTGTCATCGGGGTTGTGCATGATTTAAATAATCTATGTGGTGAAGATAGAGCATAGCC
Source organism: Triticum urartu (assembly GCF_003073215.2). Taxonomy (NCBI): domain Eukaryota; kingdom Viridiplantae; phylum Streptophyta; class Magnoliopsida; order Poales; family Poaceae; genus Triticum; species Triticum urartu. The sequence continues at coordinate 342,446,746 of NC_053027.1, read as the reverse complement.
AGACTATATGATTTTGTAGGGATAACTTTCCTTGGCCATGTTATTTTGAGAATACATAATTGCTTTATTACTATGCTTGAAGAATTATTATTTTTATGTCAATATAAACTTTTGTCTTGAATCTTTCTATTCTGAATATTCATACCACAATTAAGAAGATTTGCATTGAAATTATGTCAAGTAGCACTCCGCATCAAAAATTCTCTTTTTATCATTTACCTACTCGAGGACGAGCAGGAATTAAGCTTGGGGATGCCTGATACGTCTCCAACGTATCTATAATTTTTGATTGCTCCATGCTATATTATCTACTGTTTTGGATTATATTGGGCTTTATTTTCCACTTTTATATTATTTTTGGGACTAACCTATTAACCGGAGGCCCAGCCCAGAATTGCTGTTTTTTTGCCTATTTCAGTGTTTCGGATAAATAGAATATCAAACGGAGTCCAAACGGAATAAAACCTTCGGGAACGTGATTTTCTCACCGAACGTGATCCAGGAGACTTGGACCCTGCCTCGTGATCCAAGGAACAAAAGAGGCGGTCACAAGGGTGTGGGCGCCCCCCCTAGGGCGCGCCCCCTGCCTCGTGGGCCCCTCATTGCTCCTCCGGCGTACTTCTTCCTCCTATATATACACACGTACCCCCAAACGATCAGAACAGGAGCAAAAAACCTAATTCCACCGCCGCAACTTTCTGTATCCACGAGATCCCATCTTGGGGCCTGTTCTAGAGCTCCGCCGGAAGAGGGCCGTCATCACGGAGGGCTTCTACATCATCATAGCCTCTCCGATGAAGTGTGAGTAGTTTACCTCAGACCTTTGGGTCCATAGTTAGTAGCTAGATGGCTTCTTCTCTCTCTCTTTGAATCTCAATACAAAGTTCTCCCCCTCTCTTGTGGAGAGCTATTCGATGTAATCTTCTTTTTGCGGTGTGTTTGTTGAGACCTATGAATTGTGGGTTTATGATCAAGTCTATCTATGAATAATATTTGAATCTTCTCTGAATTCTTTTATGTATGATTGGTTATCTTTGCAAGTCTCTTCGAATTATCCATTTGGTTCAGCCAACTAGATTGGTAGTTCTTGCCATGGGAGAAGTGCTTAGCTTTGGGTTCGATCTTGCGATGTCCTTACCCAGTGACAGAAGGGGCAGCAAGGCACGTATTGCATCATTTCCATCGAGGATGACAAGATGGGGTTTATTTCATATTGCATGAATTTATCTCTCTACATCATGTCATCTTGCTTAAGGCGTTACTCTGTTTTTAACTTAATACTCTAGCTGCATGCTGGATAGTGGTCGATGAGTGGAGTAATAGTAGTAGATGCAAAATCGTTTCGATCTACTTGTCACAGACGTGATGCCTATATACATGATCATGCCTAGATATTCTCATAACTATGCTCAATTCTATCAATTGCTCAGAAGTAATTTGTTCACCCACCATAGAATACTTATGCTCTTGAGAGAAGCCACTAGTGAAACCTATGGCCCCCGAGTCTATTCTCATCATATCAATCTCCATCACTTTAATATTGCTTTGCTTTTTTACTTTGCCTTTACTTTTTATTTTGCATCTTTATACCAAAAATACCAAAAATATTATATCTATCAGATCTCACTCTCGTAAGTGACCATGAAGGGATTTACAACCCCTGATCGCGTTGGTTGCGGGTAGCTATCGTTTTGTGCAGGTACGAGGGACTTGAGCGTGGCCTCCTACCGGATTGATACCTTTGTTCTCAAAAACTGAGGGAAATACTTACGCTACTGTGCTGCATCATCCCTTTCTCTTTGGGGAAAACTAACGCAAGCTCAAGATGTAGCAGTATGTAGTTTCAGAATGACTTCTAGATCACTATTAGCTTCTCAACCATTGCGTTGCTTCTCTTCTCGCTCTTATTTGCGTATGTTAGCCACCATATTTGCTTAGCACTTGCTGCAGCTCCACCTCATTACCCTATCCTACCCATAAACTTAAATAGTCTTGATCTCGCGGGTGTGAAATTGCTGAGTCCTCGTGACTCACAGATACTTCCAAACAGTTGCAGGTGCCGATGATACCAGTGGAGGTGGCGCAACCGAGATCAATTGGGAGCTCGATGATGATCTTGATCGTTGTTATGTGTGTTTTCCGGATGATCAGTAGTGGTGCCAGTTGGGATGGTCGAGGATCTAGCATTTGGGGTTTATCTTCCTTTTCCGTTGGATTTGACCGTAGTAGGTCTTTGAGTGTATTTGGATGATGTATGATTTATTTATGTATTGTGTGAAGTGGTGATTGTAAGCCAACTCTTTACCCCTTTCTTATTCAGTACATGGGATTGTGTGAAGATTACCCCTCTTGCGACAAAACCACAATGCGGTTATGCCTCTAAGTCGTGCCACACACGTGGGAGATATAGCCGCATCGTGGGTGTTACAAATGGCCTCACGGTCATGCTCCTCAGCAATGCCCTCACGACCCAGCTCTTCAAAGCCCTCATGGCAAATTCCTTAAGCTGCTCCAGTCCCCTCTTCTGCAAAATCTTCAGCTGCTCCTACAAAGTCATCAACACCTATGCACCTCGCCTCGTGCCAAAGGACCACTGGCATCTCAAATGCTTTAGGAGCCTCTGCAAGTTCCTCAGCTCCTCTTTAGTCCTCAACTGGCCCCACCTTGCTGAAGTCTAAGGCTACTGCTGGAGGATGCACAAGGCCAAGTCCTCACAAGAAGCAGGTCGCCTTCCATGTTCCGTCTAGTGAAGAATTAGAAGAAATCAATAGAGACAGACAACAACAGCCCACTAGAGCCAAAGGCTCAAATGTGCCTCTTCTGCTGGATCCCAAGTTGATCCTGGACTTCATTGAACTCTGGCACAAGGAGCCCAACACTCCTATGCCTGACTTCAATCTCACACCTAGCCAAAGTCATATGCTGACCGCCTTAATAGGCGAAGAAAAATGGAAATTTGGTAAGGCCATGCAGCTGAAGAAAGCTCAGTACAAGAAGGAGCGTTTTCTGAAGAAGCATGTTGTCAAAATGACAACTGGTGAACTTGTGGCCATGCAAGCTGAGATAAAAGGACTCAGTGATGGATTTGACGCTCATCGTGCAGATTGGCTAGGAGCCAAAGTCAGATTCGTCAAGATGGCGAAGGGATTCACCTCCAATGTTGCAGCCTCAGTGCAACACAAAATTCCCCAGGCTGAAGCATCTGCTCAGCCTACTGAAGAGCATGCCAGCACCGCTGATGAAAATCAGGCTACTGAAGAAACTGAAAGCACCGGGGCTAATGAAGACATTCCAGCCGCTGAAGAAACTACCAGGGCAACCTCTAGCGTTGCGCCTGAAGAACAAGCTGGCCTGTTGAAGCATCTGCTACATCGCCTAAAGAGATTGACCAAGCCAGGACAATTGCATAAGTTGTGCCTGAAGAAACCGAACCAATTTCCTCTGCTCCTCCTACACCAACAACAAGCATCAACCTTCCTTCGTCATCAGAAGTGAAGAAAACCCAGGCTGCAGATCGAGCAGCTGTGAAGAAAAGGAAAGCATCTGCTTCCTCAGAGTCTTCCGCATCAAAGAAGGTGAAGACTTTGAAAAGCTCTTATGAAAATCCTATAGATGTTGTTCCTCTGTCAAGCATGCCATAAAAGGAGATTGTTCCCTTTGGTGAAGAATATGTTATTCCCAATGAATCAGATGAAGAAAATCCTTTTGTTGCTTCGTCAGAGCAGTTGGATGAAGAAATTGAAGTTGATAACATCCCTTCAACCCCACTGGTTTGATTGCCCATGCCTCAGTTCACTACTGAAGAGGCCGGCGTTGAAGAAATAGATGAGGAAGATGAAGACATGGACATCGAGTGCACCTCTCCAATTCTCCATGATGACTACTGGGAAAGTCATCACCCCAATTCTCCACTATTTACACCTCTCCAACAGATTCCTTAGTCCCCTGTTCAGACTAAAGAAATTCACACGGGATCTGAAGAACTCTAAGCATCTCTCCTCACTATACCTGAAGAAGTTCCAGCCACTAGCGCTGATGAAAATGTTATTGTTGAGATGGAGGCCAAGGCTTCTGAAGAAATTCCCACTGAAATTCCTCAGCCTATGGCTCAAGAGACTGTGATTCAAGAGGGTGTGATGGCAACCACTAGAAATCTTCAACCCAAGCCTCTGAATCCTCACTCCAAGAAGCATAAGTTCAAAGCTGATGACTTCTTTGCTGAGCATATTTTCTTCATGGATTATAATCCATATGACTCTGCAAGACTAAGATGCAAGCACTTCTAGACAGCACGCCAAATGAATTTCTGTTCTTCACTGCTATTCAACAAGGACAAAATCTTTGACCATGAGCAAATTCCTCATGTGGACATGGAGTCGCTGCCCTGCTTCACCCTAGTCATCAGTGTTCTTCATGACGCTGGACTGCTAAACCACTGCACCGACATCTGTGATTGGAATGAAGAACTCATTCTTCAGTTCTATGCCACATTGCACATCACTGGCAATGTTGAAGACGTCAACTCATGGGTATTGGACTGGATGATAGAAAATACTCACTACAAAGCACTGACCTCTAAATTACTTCACGCCATTCCAGTCAGTCCTCCCACTGAGCATGCAAGGTGCATCTATGATGAACCTGAACTATCAAACCATCTGATGCAAGTGCTGATGAAGCCATTGAAGCCTGGCTAAGCTCCAAGGACCCAATTCCTCGTCAATGAACTGCTCTATGTGCCAAGGACCATACACGGGATATTGACTAAAACACTCAGTCCAATTAAGGGTCGCAACTCTGATGATGAAGAAGTCGTTGGCATCATGAAGAATCTACTTTTCAACATCATCCATGGTATTCCCATCAATTACCAAAATTTCTTCATGGGGACTTTGGCCAATGTCGCTCTATCACCTTTTGAATTGAAGCCTTTCACTCCCTGGATCATGAGAACATGGTCGTCCATTCATTATAAGGCTGATTTGCAAAATCATGTCAGCTACTTGCCCCCAATTGAAGTCCTCAAACGGGCTATTTCCTCAGCTGATGAGAAGGGAGAGGATGCTGTTATTGATGAAGGCACTCGTCCATTGGATGGATAGTTTCGCAAAGCTGCCTCGTATTCCACCAATGATGACTCTGCCATGCATGACTCTGCCGCAAATGCTTCAAAGAAAATTCCTCAAGCAACTTCTCCCAGGGTGATGACTGATCGTGAGCTTCTCCTCAATCATCATTAGAAGGTTGATCGCAACTACATGTTGGTCAAGCGCCAGTTTGGTGCTATTCTTTAGAACATGACAGTCACTCAAAACACTATGAAGAAGAATCACTATTATCTCCATGAAGTCTTTGACCGCACTTGGGCCATTCTATCTAACATCTATAGTGCTGAAGATCTGAAGAAGATGGAATTTGAAAAGCCACCATCAAAGAAATTCAAGAAAGACAAAGTTCCTCAGCTGGTGGCCAGTTCATATTCTTCATCACGGAGACTGATGAGCATGAAGACTTGAATGACACTGCGGCAGGCCCTACTCCAACGGATGACCCCAACAACGGTGGTGCTCCTCCATCAACTTCGTGATTTTCCTTAAGGACGTTACTCCTCCTTTTTCGTCCCTTTTGGTCATTCGATGAAAAAAGGGGGAGAAATTTGAGTTAGTCTTCAAGCGTGTCTCTATATATGGGAATTTTTTGCTAAGTTACAACTCTCGTTCTTCTGAAGCATTTGTTGGCTCAAGTTGTAAACATAAGTCCGATGGTGGTCTGATACTTACTCAAGACTTCCTAATTTCCTCAATCCTATTTCTCTAGTCAGTTTGTCTTTAGCCTACTTATCCTATGTTTACACTACATATACTCTGTGCTTGTTTTCATTTCGTCATGATGACTGTGCTACTACTCTGTTATGCTTGCATCTGGGTACTTATTTCGCTACTAAGTAGTTTGTTGCTTAGGAATTTCCTCACCCTGAAATTCCTCAGTGATGAATTTATAAAATCTCCTATTCACCCCCTTCTGCAGCATATCAAATGTTCTCATCTTGAGTCTTTGTAACACTTCAGCGTTCGCCCTCTGAGCTTGTCCATTTCTTCCGGGATGTGCCACAGAGGCAAATGAGATCTTGCTTCCGAGGGCATGAACATATTTCATGAAGGCGTGGCTCATGAACTGGGTGCCGTTGTCGGTGATGATCCGTGCAGGGACCCCGAAGTGGCACATCAATCCTTTCAAGAACTTGATAGCTGACTGAGCAGTCACATTTCTCACGACATCTACTTCCGGCCACTTTGTAAACTTGTCGATGGCAACGAGCAAGAATTCAAATCCCCTGGCAACTCGGGGGAAAGTGCCGAGGATATCGAGCCCCCAGACCGAAAACGGCCATGACAAAGGGATTGTCTAAAGAGCTTGTGCAGGAAGATTGATGTTTTTGGAATGGCACTGGTAGGCTTCACAATTGGTGACTAGCTCGACCGCATCTTGGAGGGCTGTGGGGCAATGGAATCCTTGTCGGAATGCTTTCCCAACTAATGCCCTCGATCCAATGTGGGAACCACACATGCCTTTGTGTATCTCCGCCAGCAGTTCCTTTCCTTCTTCCCGGCAGATGCACTTCAATTTCAAACCGTTGGGCCTCCTTCTATACAGAGTGTCATCGACAAACTGATACATACTGGCCCTGCGGGCTTCTCTTTTAGCTTCCTCTTGCTCATCGAGAAGTTTTCCAATTTGGAGGAAATGGACTATGTGCCTTGCCCAAGTTGGAGCCTGGGGCTCGGCAACAAGGACTAGCAGCACCTCCTCATCTGCGGAGCATGTTTCTCGACCGTGGGGGCCAGTGGCCTGGTAGGATAGCACAACCCAGCAATCGATGTGGAGTTGTTTTCGGCAGGGTCCCTACCAGGAGCTCCGGGAGAGGCTTACCGAAGTCCAACTTCCTCCTCTTTCTGGCCATTGTTGTCAGGGATACGGAGGGCTGAGTAAGATGGAGAATAAAAGTTCCTGGTTCCACAGGAAGTTTCTGCGTAGCACACTTTGACAGATGATCAGCTATATTTTTTTCCACACGGGGTACGTGCACTGTTTGCAATCCGTCAAAGTGCTCCTCCTATCTTCTCACGTCCTCAACGTATGCCTCCATCAATGGACTTTGATAATCCTTGTTGACTTGTCTCACCATAAGTTGTGAATCTCCTCGAATAATCAGCTTCTTGATTCCCAATTCTGTGGCAATCCTGAGCCCCACAAGGAGAACTTCATACTTTTTTGTATTTTTGCCGCCTCCTCCCGGGGAAAATGCATCTGGACGACGTACTTCAAGTGTTCCCCTATGGGAGAAACGAGAAGCAGGCCAGCCCCTGCACCTTGCAGGGAGAAGGCACCATCGAAATACCCATTCTTGGGGCCCTTCCTGGCTGGGGATAACTGTTTCCATCACTTCTTCATCAGGGGTTGGCATCCATTCTGCAATAAACTCGGCCAATGCCCTTCTCTGAATTGTTGACGTGCTCTCAAATTTCAGGCCAAAGCTGGATAACTCCAAAGCCCACTCAACTATTCTGTCGATAGCCTCTGGGATTCGGAGTATGCTTTGCAATGGAAAGCGGGTGACAACCGTGATCTCATGGGCTTGGAAGTAGTGGTGATGTTTCCTTGAGGCCATGATGAGGCAAAAATCAACTTTTGCACACTAAAGTACCTCGACCTAGCCCCCTGTAACAGGGAGCTAATGAAGTACACTGGGCACTACACCACATTCTTCCTTGTCGCGTCCTTGGGTTTGTCCTGCTGGCGTGCTCTTCTTTGTCCTGATCCTCATTCGGTTGTGCTGGGCTTTGCTCACTCTCTGCTTCCTCTACTTCCCGCTATGCCACTAGGGCCGCACTAACCACTTGATTAGTTGCCACTAAGTACAGCAGCAACGGCTCTCGTGGTTTAGGGGCAACCAAAGTGGGCATGGAGGACAAGTAGGCCTTCAACTCTTGTAAAGCTTTGTCTGCTTCCGGGATCCACTTCATGGGTCCTAACTTCTTTAAAAATTTGAAGAACGGCAGGGCACGCTCTGCAGACTTGGAGATGAACCTGCTAAGTGCGACAACGCACCCTGTCAGACGCCTCACATCCTTGACCGTGTTGAGTGCCTGGATCTGCTTGATAGCCTTGATTTTATTGATAGCCTTGATCTTGTCTGGGTTGGCTTCGATCCCACGATGTGACATAAAGAACCCAAGGAGCTTGCCAGAGGGAACGCCAAACACACACTTCTCCGGATTTAGGTTCAAGTTGATATTGCGCGGATTAGCAAATGTCTCCTCCAAATCCTCGATGAGGGTAGATCTTTCCTTGGTCTTGACCACAATATCATCCATATGAGCCACAATGTTTCTGTGCAACTATGGCTCAAAACCAATCTGGACTGCTCTTGCAAAATTGGACCCGACACTCGTTAACCCGAAATGCATGCGCACAAAGCAGTACGTACCACATGGAGTGATGAACGAGGTCTTCTCTTCATCTTCCTTGGATATGATGATTTGGTGATACCCAAAGTATGCATCTAGAAAGGAGAGCAAATCACAACCTGAAGTGGAGTCCACAATCTGGTCGATGCGCGGCAAGGGAAATTGGTCCTTCGAGCAAGGCTTGTTGAGATCTGTGAAATCTATGCAAAGCCTCCTGTCGGTGTCAAAACCGGCGGATCTCGGGTAGGGGGTCCCGAACTGTGCGTCTAGGATCGATACTGACAGGAGGCGGGGGACACGATGTTTATCCAGGTTCGGGCCCTCTTGATGGAGGTAATACCCTTTTTCTTGCTTAATTGATCTTGATGATATGTGTATCACAAGAGTTGATCTACCACGAGATCATAGAGGCTAAACCCTAGAAGCTAGCCTATGATTATGATTGTTGTATATGATCTATCGACTAGCCTTGCCTCGGTTTATATAATGCACCAGAGGCCTAGGATAACAAGAGTCCTAGCCGAATACGACGGTGGGGAGGAGTCCTTGTCTTGATCACCAAGTCTTGTGGAATCTTCCATGTATGCGGTAGCGGTCCGAACTGGCCCATGAATATACGGCCATGGGGGTCCTCGGCCCAATCTAACAGATCAGGAGATGACGTGGTGAGTACCCCCTAGTCCAGGACACCGTTTGTAGCCCCCTGAACCGGTCTTCAAGTTCGAACGCTCCTTGATTCTTCCCAACTGTTCTTCATCTCCGGTCGTCGGTCTTGAAAACTGGTTCAACAAATCTTCTCATCTTCGATCTTGAGGATCGCCGAAATGCATTCGACGAGTTTAAACGTCGGGTATCCGAGGAGCCCCTTTAAGTTTCCGGCCTTTATCAATGCCTTGTTATTTTTATGCCACACCTCGGGTTTGAAGTTGTTCCCGGGAGGCAGTGTTCTCCTGCGTCCGAGCTCTAACGCCGGACTGCATTCGAGGTATCTTTTGCAGCCGAGCACCAATGCCAGACTGCTTCCAAGATCCAACGCCGAAATGTATCCGAGCTCCAATGCCGGACTATATCCAAGATGTCATAGATCATCTTGGTCCAAAAAAGTTGAAGGAGTTTAGCCGAGCTTAATGCCGAAAATGCCCTCTATGGAGCTAGCCACTAGCGCCCGAGCTTTATGCCGGACTGCTTCCAAGGTGGTGCACCACCCCGACCGCGAGCTGATTTTTTGTGAATATTTTTAACTGGTGCAGTTTATTCTATGCCGATGTATATCCAGTAGCCCTCAAGGTGTGTATCAGTCTAAAACCCGAGATGTACCTGAAGGCAAGCATAAAACCGCTATTCCCAGTAGCCCCTGAGACTCAGGTCGATGCGCGAAATCGGCCTGAGGATCAACTCCTAGCTCGGCGGCATACATAGGAATAAAAAAAGTAGTGTAATATATTAGAGATAATAGTGATCGGCTAACGGGCCCCTGAGAGAGGGTCATGAGAAGTCATCGTGTTATATTAGCTTGATGCCAGATAGGTCCAGATGGTACTTATTGTTGTCCGAAGCCGCACTTTCCCATAGTTCAATCAAGCCGAACACTGAGCCCTTTCAATTTTCTGCATTGAATAGGCAATGCAGTAGCCCCCGAGACACTGGTCGGTTGGCAAAACCAGATCAGGGGATCGATGTGCCCCTTTAATATTTGTAAATAATGAGCACAAAGCCCAATAGCCCCCGAGCCTTAATGTGGGCAGGGGTGGTCGAATTAAGGATCGATATCCAGAGTAAAATCAGAGATTATGTGTAATGATTATATGTATCCAAGTACTTTATATCATTATTTTGACTCCATTGCAATCGTTTATCAGTTGAAAGTGGCCCATCGTCGGCCTCTACCCCTTGGTAGATACTACGCAGGGTGTTTCCGCAATAACAAAACAACCCTTAGCCGATGTCTCGGTGCCCGAAGTTGGTTATGTCAGCGGAAACGAGGCAATCAGATTTGCGGGGTTTATAACTTTCGCTTAGTCATAGGAGCTTTAACCTGGGGAAGCTAGCTATGAGCCCCCGGTTAGTGTTCGGCGACATCCGTGGTCAAGCCGTAAACACTTCGGCCAATGTTATAAAGGCCCGTCATTTAACATAGTCATCGGATCACTGACCAGTTTACGCCTATTGTGACAGTCAGTTTTCGGCTTTCTCCACTGAGGTGCTTAACCATGCGAGTTGGAAGCACAATCGCAGTGGTTCTCCCTTTGCACACCTAGCCGAACAAAGCCGAACATAGGAGGCAAGCACAGGAGCCGGGCAACCCAACTATTGACCGAGGACACAATTCAAAACCGATGCATATATAGTAGTGTCCAAGAAGGTTTTTGCCGAATCTCTAAAGGTGTACGGCATTGCACTGCGAGACTAATGCTGGAAACACAGAAATAGTTTAAAAGTGCCATAGGCTTGGAAAACCAAAAAAACGTCAGTGAAAACCTGACGTCCGATTAAGATCAAGTGTTTGGTGCCAATCTGAAAATTGGACTTTTGAAAAAAAAGTGCTTCTATCGTGCTTTAACATGACACATCCTATCTCAAGACTTCAAGCGGGTCAGCCGACGGCTTCAACCTCCTATCCCGAAGGCGGAGTACTTCTCATTAGGCCAGTTTAGCAAACTAAACTCTAGCGGCTTTGAGAGAGAAATTAGGCTCCCCGGCTAGTGACCACACACTTGTGTCGAAAAAAGGAGTGATAAATAATAATAATAATAATAATAATAATAATAATAATAAACTTTGCAATGACTAAAAAGAAGAACACTTATTATAAAATGGCTCATACAAATTTAAGAGCCCCCAAGTGACTTGGGTAAAAGAATTTTATGTATAATGATTTTATGTACCGAAGTACTTGTATCATATTTGTGTTCATCCGAACTTTAAGCGCATCTTAACCGACCGTCGGCTTCTCCCTCTTCGGTCAAGGGCCGAAGAGTGTTATGTACTCCACCTGTTGAGAATATTGACGGTGTTTCCGGTAACCAGGCAATCAGGCCATAAGGCTATAACAGACAAAGCACCCTCAGGGAACTTATGCTATATTACTGAAGAAGTGTAAGAAGCAACTTCGAAGAAAATTGTACCCCCACCGATACCTTTATTTGGTTGCTCATTGCTACTATGAGACTTGTGCAATAGATTTTTTGTACTGATGAGTTCCATTGTGTGCTGACCATAATTGAAAATAATAAGAGCGCTAGCTTTCGGCTTCACCCAGTCTGAGGTCCGGCTCGGATGACCCATTCGTGACAATCGCAGAGGTGCTCCCTTTACTCCCTAGGCGAACAATCGGGAACGTAGGGGTGAACACATGAGCAAGGCAACCTAGATTGCAAATTGCTTAAGTCAACATGGTGCATATTGTGGCGTAATACATGAACAAGGAACAAAGTCGTACAAGTGTAATCATTTGCAAGAGGAAAGGCTTCATAAAGGAAGCCCCCAGGTAAATGGGGTACTTGAATTTGTGTGTCACAAACAAAGTTTTGACAAGGAAATTTTTTACAAGCAACTTTCTTCTAAAAAAGTATAATGCTTCATCGAACCGAACACAAGTTAAAAATTTAAAACTTTGAGCATGAAGGCAACTTAGCTGGTTAATGTGTTTGGTACTGATGACGCGGTCCGAGCTTGATGCGGGACAAGGTTCCATCCCCCAAGCCGGTCCCGAGGTGGTGCAGCAAAGAGCTCGACACTCCGAAGTGGTGACATAGCACGGTCAATGCAGGGCGACAGAGTGATGCCGAAGTCCTCGGCATGGGGTAATGAAGTGTTGACGAAGCCTCCCGTCCAGCCGAGGTGACGTGGTATGTCAGTACGCCGAGTTGACGATACTGACCAGCCCGGATCATTTTCCTATGCACAAAATATAGTGCAAACCGGAGATAATAGTAATAATACTAATTAAAAAAATAGTTGCATAATAAATAATTTATGCAAAGTGAGTAATAAAAGAAATATGGCATGGCACCGAAGTCAATGTCGATGCAGGGCGTCGGCGTGATGCGGTAAAGGCGTGGCAAAGCCTGAATTCATAGGTCGGTCCCAGTTCCGGATGTGGCGTTCGCCAGACTATGTACGGAAACTGACCGAGCCACCATGCAACCATCGTTAATGTGGACACCATTTGATAGACCTGTGTACATATGATGGACAAACCAGAGTAATAATTCCTTGGGAAAAATGAACCCAAACAAGCAAAAAATACTAGAATTAATAGCACCTGGTTTATTTGTCGTAGCAATCCGAAGAAAGGTGATTCCCAAAATTGGGACTCGATCCGCACACCCATTGCCCGATGGGCGATAAAGCGACGTCTTGGCAATGCTGGCAAAGTTGGCTCGCCGAGGCAAAGCCCTCGGTCCAGCTAATGTGACGGAGCTGGTCGGCTAGTGACGCCGAAGTCTCCGGAGTAGGTTGATGAAGTGATTGTGAAGCCCCTGGTCCAGCCGAGATGTCGAAGCCTCGATGTCAGCCGATGAGTCGAAGTAGGTCGGTGTGATGGACATCGGCTTGAAGAAGCAACAGTGCGGCCCTGCTCCGTGTAATCCATGGGGCGGCGATGTTGGTGATGATTTATCCTTCGCGATGCCGAACTCTTGTTCGGCTTGCTAAGATGATGATCCGAAGAAGATGAGCTCGACTCAACAAAGTGACGACGTCTCTAGCGTAGGTCGGTAGCCTTGGAGCAATATTGCCGGACTGGTTTGACACCAGCATGATGATGAAGATGACCTCAGGGGAGGCTTAAAATTTTACGGGCACGTGTTTAAAAATGAAGCACAATACCCTAGAAGATAACTCCTCTAAAAATGTTGTCCAATATCACGTTCATAAAGAAACATGAATTCAGGTCAGATCCATATTCGCGCAGAAAACAGATCCGAAAATTGGTCCACTTATCGGAAGGTTCGCGGAGTTTGAACCATCAGATCAAGCTGAAATTTGGAGGGGTGGTAGACATGGGAATTCCGCAGTAGATGAACGTTTGAATATTCCAAAGGACCTCCGAGATGGGATCTGGACACCACGCCCTAAACTCATCCAGGTTCCCGTTCAGATTTGACAGGGCTCCGATATATCGTAGATTGTCAGAGATTCCTCCATCGGAACTCGACGAAACTTTCCAGGGTTGTTGTAGACTCGATTCCGCACAATTCCACAGAAGCGATCGTTAAAATGACACTCGAGGAGGCGGTGGTGGTGGATACGCATTCGCTGTCCAGAAAAACAGCACGGTCGCCTGAGGGCAATGTTGATGTTGAGCCCCCGAGCTCCATGGACGATTCCTCCATGATCTAGATAGAGATCGGAGTTGGTGTTGATGAAGGACCTCGTCCGAACATGACGATCGAAGGTAGGGCACAGTCCTCGGTCAAGCCAAGGTGACCAGTCGAGCTGGTGACGAAGATGTCGACATCGTAGTCAATCTGCGGATGAGCCATCGATCCTTTTGCCGATCACACAGCGGAACTCGCAATGAAAGCACCAATGTCGGTGTCAAAACCGGCGGAACTCAGGTAGGGGGTATCAAACTGTGCGTCTAGGATCGATGGTGACAGAAGGCGGGGGACACGATGTTTATCCAGGTTCGAGCCCTCTTGGTGAAGGTAATACCCTACGTCCTGCTTGATTGATCTTGATGATATGAGTATCACAAGAGTTGATCTACCACGAGATCATAGAGGCTAAACCCTAGAAGCTAGCCTATGATTATGATTGTTATATATGATCTATCGACTAACTGGCCTTGGTTTATATAATGCATCAGAGGCCTAGGATAACAAGAGTCTTAGCCGAATATGCCGGTGGGGAGGAGTCCTTGTCTTGATCACCAAGTCTTGTGGAATCTTCCATGTATGCGGCAGCTGTCCGAACTGGCCCATGAGTATACGGCCATGGGGGTCCTCGGCCCAATCTATCAGATCAGGAGATGACGTGGTGAGTACCCCCTAGTCCAGGACACCGTCACCTCCACTTCCCGTTAGCCTTGCGTACGACCACTGGGTTTGCTAACCATCTCGGATGCAGTACTCCTCTAACCAGACTAGCTGCTTGAAACTTTTTAATCTCTTCTGCAATGAACTGCTGCCTCTCCAAGGCCTGCTTTTGAAACTTCAGCTTGATAGGTCGGGCATGTGGGCAGACAGCAAGGTGGTGCTCGATTACCACCCTGGGAACATCGGGGATATCAGATGGTTGCCAGGAAAACACATTGATATTACCCCGCAGGAAGGCAACGAGTGCGCTTTCCTACATCAAGGGTGGCGCTGATAGTGAAGGTACCATCAAGGCCAGCCAGCCCTGTTGGGACCCTCTTCACATGTGGTGCAGCAGCCATGGATCTCTTACTATTGGAACTCTCTAGCAAGTCATCAACTGGCGTAGCAAACTCCGAAGAGGTACGCTTCCCAGATTCCATGCTGGTGTCCCTGCTATCCTTCTTCTTTCCTTTGTTTTCCTTGGCGGGGACTGCCGCTGCCCTGGCCTCTGCCGCGACTGCGTCCCGATACATCTTATCCACGCAAATGATTGCGTCTTTCTCATCTGACGGAATGGAAATCACTCCTACCGACCCTGGCACCTTCAAGGTGTTGTGGGCATAGTGGGATGCCGCCATGAATTTTGCCATAGCTGGGCGTCCAAGGATCCCATTGTACGACAGGGGGAGGTCGACCACATCAAACACAATCTTCTCAGTTCGGTGGTTCCATTCTCCCCAAAATGTGATTGGCAACGTGATCTTTCCCTTAGGATGACTCCTGCCGGGATTGACTCCTTGAAACATGCCCATGACCTTTAGTTCTACCTCTGCTATCTGAAGCTTGCTGATAAAATTTGGAGAAATCAGATTCAACCCGGCCCCGCCATCAACCAACATCTTTGTAACTTTGAGGTCGTGAATTTTTGGAGAGACCTGTCGGATTTCGGGTTCCGGTAAAACCCTTGAGGTTCGAACACTTGGGTGCGCACAAATATCTCTCCCCCTCTCTGGCTCACGCGCTCTACGATCTCACGGCCTAGCTCGACGAACCCAAGGAACACGAGACACAAGATTTATACTAGTTCAGGCCACCGTTGTGGTGTAATACCCTACTCCAGTGTGGTGTGGTGGATTGCCTCTTGGGCTGAGTATGAACAGTTACAAGGGAACAACAGCCTCGCGACGAGAGGTGTTCTTGTGATGGTGTGCTTGTGTGGTTCGGGATGGTCTGGTCCTCTCCCACATATGGTGGTGGCTAGTACTATTTATAGAGGCCCTGGTCCTCTTCCAAAATATGGAGCGGGAAGGGATCCCACAACGGCCAAATTCGAAGGCAGACAACTAGTACAAGCTATCCTAACAAAAGTGGTCTTTGCCTGCCAAACGCTCTGGTGGTGACGCTGTCTTGGGCTCCACGATGACCTCCGTCTTGCCGTCATGCTGGTCTTGATCTTGTTGCACCAATATGGAAACATTTGCCTAATGCCTCAAGACTTCTTGCCTGTTCTTGCCCCTTTAGCACCAAAGAGGAAACGAGGACACTGCGCGCGCAGGCGCCCGCCTAGTTTCAGTCATCATGGCTTGCGTCACAGGAACCTCGCGAGGTGTCCCTTTCCTTGATCTCTCTGCCCCTCGCGAGCCGGCCTGGTGAGGCCATCGCTGAGGAGGGCTTGTGTCGTCTGCCTCGCGAGAGTCTTGAATGTTTGCTGGTGAAGATGCATCGTACGGGGCTGCTGGTGGAGCCACGCTGTGGGCCGCAGGGAGGCAAGTATGGGGACCCCCGTTCCCAGAACACCGACAAGACCAACGGTCGGTGTCAAAACCGGCGGATCTCTGGTAGGGGGTCCCGAACTGTGCGTCTAAGGTGGATGGTAACAGGAGGCAGGGGACACAATGTTTACACAGGTTCGGGCCCTCTTGATGGAGGTAATACCCTACGTCCTGCTTGATTGTTCTTGATGATATGAGTATTAGAAGAGTTGATCTACCACGAGATCGTAGAGGCTAAACCCCAGAAGCTCAGGTCAGGTGCTTCGGACCTTCAACTATGTCCAGATCCAACCTTCAAGGTCGGTGGATGCCTTCCTCCGTCATAGAGGAGGACATCAAGAAGTTGAGAGAGGCCAGATATCTGACCGCTGAAATTTCGCATAGGCTGCCCACCCGAGGGCAGGTCGTCCCTACTCCCGAACCTAACAAGAGCGTTGTGTTCATCTCCCACTTCCTCCGAGGACTAGGCTTCACTCTGGGTCCCTTTGTTAGGGGTCTTATGTTCTATTACGGGCTGGATTTTCACGATCTGGCCCCGGATTACCTTCTTCACATCTCGTCATTAATTGTCGTATGTGAGGCCTTCCTCCGCATTACGCCTCACTTCGGCCTGTGGCCCAAGACCTTCGATGTGAAGCCGAAGATGATCGAGGGGAAGCACGCAGTGTGCGGAGGTGCTTTAATAAGCAAAATCGCTGATGCTCCATGGCTAGTGGGTTCCTTCCCAGAGGTGTCCGGATTGTGGCAGCGGGACTGGTTTTACATCATAGCTCCCCGAAGTGCCAAGTGGGTAGCTGCCCCAGACTTTTTTTCAGGTCCCCCATCGCAACTGGTGTCATGGATCAGCAGGGGGCTGAGCTGGGGTCCAGCCAAGGACGTGCCAATACTGCACAGCTGTATCTGAGATCTCTTTGAGAGAGATTTCAGTCTGGTTATGGTAATGCAAGTTATGCTAGTTCGTCGAGTCCAGCTTTGCAAATGCCGGCCCCTCCGCATGTGGGAATTCAACCAGGAAGAACCGCGTGCTATTCAACATATCCTCGGCATGACGCACGAAGAGATGTACAAATCATTCTTCGGACCCCAAATAGAGTGTCCGGACACCACCGAGGACGTGGGCCTGAGCTGCAACTGCCCTGCTGCCCAAGTAAGTAATCCCATGCCGAACCTGCTGTCCTTTTATTTATCATGGCATCATTCTAAAGAGCCTCCTTTTGACCAGGACTGGATAACAAAGGCGATGATGATTAGGTGTTCGGCCGCCTTCCTGAGGGCTTGGACAATCTGGTACTGGACAAGATGCTCGAGCCGGCGCCTTATCCAGTGTCCTCAAAGGAAGATGATGGGGGGAATAAAGAGGGCGAAAGCAGGCCTCACTCGCTACTTATTCCAGCCGGGGGAATGAGCACCTCCACGAGGGAGGATGATCAAAGGGAAGAATCTGACATTCTCTCTCCCCGGGGAAGGAAGAGGACTACCTCTGAAGATCCGGAAACCAAGGTTTCCAAACGGGAGAAGAAATATTCATCAGAGGGTCCTGCCTCAGAGGGTATTCTTGCCGCACAATGTCCGCGCGGGGATCAGCCCTCTACCGAGCTGTAAGTAATCGAAAAGTACTTACTAGTGAAAACATCCTACCTTACTTCCAAAGACAATAACCGATGCTTATAAATTGTAGTCCGGATCGTAGCCCTTCTCGACAGAGTTCATCTTCGGGGGATCTTCTTCCGGAGATGATGGATAGCGAAACACCTCCCCCGGACACCCCGGCTCACGAAGCGTGTGACCTTGAAGTGTCGTTGCGAAGGGTATCTCTGGATCCACTAGGGCAAAAGGATAACCCTTTGGCTGCCCGGAATCCCTAGTATCCGGCTCCTATGGAGAGCGACAGCAAGGCTCTATAAATGTGCGGTCGGACGCGCTGAAGGATCTTCTGGGGCAAGCTGCCATCTCGGAAGCGCATCGTACACTAATGGGTATGGTAATTGAAAGGATTTCATCCGCTGAAAGTGGTTTGCATGAAGCCTTTATGAGTCTGCTGAAAGGCTTCGAGGTACGTGAAATAATGTATGTTTTTAACAGTACCGCATATGTTAGATATGCCCTATGTAGATGGTAGCCCCTGAGACTCTAGTTGTCGTCGAAAACGGCGGCAAATAGATGATCATAGTCCAAGGTAATAACTAGACCGCCTTTATGTGCAGGTGGCTAAAGCTCTGGTGTCTAGCCGGACAGATGGGTTTGCCGAGCTAAAGCGGCAACTTGATGCGGCAGATGCCGACCTCGTGCTTGTCAACAAGCGCTTGACGAGGCACAGGATGAGTGTTTTTTCTGGTGATCGTCACATAATAAGAGTAACATGATGCCAGTATCTTTAATATGTTGTGACTGCAGATGGAGCTGCCACCATGGAGACCCTTCGGGCGGAGCTTGCCCGAGCCAAGGAGCAAGCAAGGAGTAGCAATGCGGCCGCTTTAAAGGCGGCTGAAGAGTTAAGGGACGAACATGCCGCACATTGCGAGAGCAGGGGAAAAATAGCCAAGATGGTTGTAGAGTTAAAAGATGCCGCTGACCATTACTAGCTTCTTGATGAAGAAAACCTGGCAAAGGCGACGGACCTGGAGAAGGCCCGGGTGGCTGCCAAGGAAGCCCGCTCCAAAATTAGAGTGACGAAGTAGGAGCTGAATCAAGCTGCAGATATCGTGTCTGGGAAGCCCTTCTTGTTGCGGACTAAGTTCGGAGATCCGAAGTATGCTCCTCTAGACCGGTTATGGAGTTCTGCGAATGCGTACATGGATTTGGCTGTAAGTGTTGCTGATGCAGCCGAGTACTTCAAGGATCAGAAAGGTCCCGAAGTGGAAAAGCTGTTTTGGTCACAGTTTCATGCTCCAGTCCGTCCGCTGCTGTTGAATGAGCGATTGGCCGAGTGGGCCAAGCTCCATAGGTTGTCCGGACTTGCCATGAGGTCCGTTGTGGATCACCTGTGGCCGGGAGGGCCAAGGCCGAATAGTTACTTTAGCTTAGTGCAACAATTCCTTGGTGTTGTGCCACGCATCGATGCTGTAAAGAGATAGGCGTGCATAGAATGTGTTCGGATGGCCTTTGCCCGTGTCAAGACATACTGGGTGGAGATGGAGGCCACCACTGTTGCGACACAGGGTTTGGCCGTAGGCCGAGTGGCTGCCGAGCACTACTTTGAAGAAGTTCTTAAAGGCGCTCGTTTGATAGAGGCTCAGTGCTCGAAGAATGTTATGTTCAAGTGACATGTATTCCCATTGTAAAAACAATGTTTTATTGAATTATCAAGGTTGTATTTATACTTTTGCCCGAAAGTACTATGATGCCTCATGTGCGGCCTTTTATGTCTATATGTGTATAACCTGAAAGTTTGCAGTCGTCGGCTTCCGCCCCCACGCATATTCACATTTGATCCAATATCTTGGTCCATTAAGGAGGTGATAGCGCAGCGAACGAGGCAATCGTACTATATTGCTTTAACACTTTCACTTAGCCATAGGAGTTTGACAGTGGGGCTACTATATAGCCCCTGGAACTTCTGCGCTCGTCCGAATATGGGTCGTGTATGTACATGACCGGGAAACGGCCCTTCGTTAATGCGGAGGAATCCCGAAGATTCCGATGAGTCATCGAGTGGTGGACCAGTCTCTCACTATATCATGACAGTCAGTTTACAGCTTTCTCTACTGAGGTGCTCACCCGGATGAACTAGGGCACAATCGCAGTAGTTCTCCTAGTGCTACCTTAGCCGATATAACGGAACGTAAGGTACCAAAACGTGGGAGCCAGGCAAACCCAACATTTGACCAAAGACATGATTCGGAGCTAATGCATATAGGGCCAAACTCATGACGCCGAACACTCCCTAAGGTGTTCGGTCTTTATAACATATACCAGGCTAAACAATGCCCTTAATAAGAAACCCCAAGTGTCCAGCTACGTGCAAAATTCTGGCGTGGCAACATGCCAATAACGCCAGCATCCTTCTCGGTTGTGTGGAGTATCTGGAGGATGTGAGCAACAAGAGTCAGTAAAAAAGGTTTACGCAGGGTCTTAATCTAAAAAGAAACCTTTAGACGGGTCCCTGCTGCACGTCTGCGCCTATGTCTCCGTTGTGCCGTGTCCTGGACGGGTGCAGCACATTTGTCATCTGCAAAAGGAAAGGACTTAGGTGAAAGTTGCCATGCCAAAGAGAAGAATTGGTTATTGTCAGTGAACTATCAAAATTCAAGTGAAGCCAAGTTGAGCCGGGCTGGCCCTGATTACATGCGGGAAGCCCCTGGTATCGTTTTATGATGGTTCGAAAACCAATCTCATGTATATATGATGGAACGCCAGATTCGTCTAACCGTGTCCGTGGTCTTGATGACCTGCCATTTTTTCTGGTTGGTGAGGCCGTCTAGTTTGCGGCTGTTAGAGCCGCCACGTCCTCTTCAGTACACAAAAAACATTTGGTATTTCCGCTAACTGTGATGATGCCACGTGGACCAGGCATCTTGAGCTTGAGAAAAGCATAATGCAGTATTGCATTCAAACGAGCGAAAGCCGCCCTTCCCAGTAGCGCTTGATAATCACTTCGGAATGGAGCGATGTGAAAAGTTAACGTTTCGCTTCGGTAGTTATCGGGAGAACCGAATACCACCTCTAGTGGTAGAGAGCCCGTACAGCGGGCCTCTTGGCTTGGTATTACTCCCTTGAAGGTAGTATTACTGTGGCTTATTTGTGTTGGGTCTATCACCATTTTGCGGACTGTGTCCTAATATATTAGATTTAGATCACTGCCGACGTCCATGAGGACTCTTGTGAAATGGTACCCAATTATTATTGGGTCTAACACCAAGGCTATCAGTCCTTCGCGCCGGATATTTGTATCGTGATCCCTATAATCAAAAGTGATCGGGCAGGCCAACCAGGGGTTGAACCTAGGGGTGACAGGCTCTATGGCGCGTGTGCATCGGAGTGCATGATTGCTTCTCCTCTTTGTCACATGGATCACGTTTACCGTTTTAACCTCTGGTGGGAACTTTTTCTGTCCTCCGGCGTTTTGCTGGCGAGGTTCATCCTCGTCTTTGCTTGATGTCTCTTCCCCTTTGTTTTTGGCATTTAGCTTACCGGCCTGCTGGAAGACCCAGCATTCTTGGTGGGTATGATTTGCAGGTTTGTCTGGGGTGCCGTGAATCTGACAGGGTTTGTCAAGAATTTTGTTTAGGCCAGATTGTCCTTCTCTGCTGCCTTTAAAAGGCTTTTTCCGCTGACCTGGTCGGGAGCCCCTGAATCCGGCGTTTACCGCCGTGTTATTTGGGCTACCTTATTTATTTCGACGCTTGTTTTTGTTGCGTCGTGGTTTACCATTGCCATCCCTGACTTCGGATGTGCTTGGGTCGCTGGTGCTGCTACGGGCCAACCAGCTGTCCTCGCCCGTGCCAAAGCTGGTCATGAGGCTTGTTAGGGCTCCCATTGTTCTCGTTTTTTCTTGACCGAGGTGTTTGGCGAGCCATTCGTCTCGGACGCTGTGTTTAAAAGCTACTAAGGCTTCACCGTCCGGACAGTTGACAATTTGGTTCTTCTTGGTGAGGAATCTGTTCCAAAGCTTTCAGGCGGACTCTCCGGACTGTTGGATTATATGACTTAAATCGTCTGCATCCGGAGGTCGGACATAAGTCCCTTGAAAATTGGCCTGAAAAGTGTCCTCGAGCTCCTCCCAACTTCCAATTGAGTTTTCCGGGAGGCTTTTCAGCTAGTGCCGAGCTGGCCCTTTAAGCTTGAGGGGCAAGTATTTAATGGCATGGAGATCGTCTCCACGAGCCATCTGAATATGGAGGATGAAGTCCTCTATCCAGACTCCAGGATCTGTGGTTCCGTCGTACGCCTCTAGGTTCACCGGTTTGAATCCCTCTGGGAATTCATGATCCAGCACCTCATCAGGGGGTGTACGGCACCCCTGTATTGGGATGCGCCATGGTGTTCGGATGGTTGTAGTATTTGGTGTTGGTTGTGTATCATAGCGCGCTTCCTAGATCCATAGATAAATTTGGTCGCGCCGGATTTTTGACGCAAGTTCTCACGTAGATCGTGTGTTGACTTATGCGTGACTTTGTTAGCCGCTCTATCGCGCTCACAGGGTGGTGGATCTGGCCAGTTGGCCGTATCACTTTTCGGCTGTATGGGCTCTAAGGCCTCGTCGTCGAATTCCGGTAATAGCTTGCACTTTGGATAGCTATTTTTATGGTAACTTCCACCATACTTTGTTACTTTGTTCCACTTGCTGTTGAGCGTATCTTGTGCGACCTTGAGCCTTTGCTTCTGTTTTTTCAGGCTCCTCACTGTGGCAATAAGCCTTCTGCGGAGGTTCTCTTGCTCCAAGTGTGTTTCCGGGATGATGCGTGCATCTTCGTCCGGACTGTTTTCTTCCCTAGACGGGGATTGATGAGGCTTATATTTGGCGTCATCTTGTTCGGACATCGGATCCGCACTATGTTTGCAGTTTGCACCTTGATCGTGTTCTGCCACCGGGGTGGTGCAGTTGTCGTTTCTTCCGGAGTCGCATGGACTATTATTTCCTCTTGTGCTGTTATCGCTGTTTTTGCTATGGCGGGACTTAGAGAGGTGCCGCTGACGTCGACGCTTGGGTTGCTTGGAGGGTGCATCCTCTGCTTTCTCTTCGCCATTTCCCTCTCTGGGTGCCTCCACCATGTATAAGTCATGTGATGAAGAAGCGGTCCAGCGCCGTATGGGCGGTGGTTCCCGTTCGTCTCCTGCATCTTCGTCCATACGATCGATGTCTTCGGGGTCGAAGTCAAGCATGTCGGTTAAGTCGCCGACAGTGGCTACTAAGTGGGTGGGCAGCGAATTTCTTCGTCGTCCGCATCCCATTCTAGCCGGACATAGTTCGTCCAAGGTTCTCCTAACAGGGAGAGAGACTTTAATTAATTTAGCACATCTCCGAAAGGTGAGTGCTGTCAGGACCCCGATTCCAAGTCACATCGATCTAGCCGGTAACACCTCATATCACTTTGTGGCCTCACGCACGGTATCCCACGGGTGACGCCTTACCATGGCCCGGGACCATTTGTGCCTTTTGGCTCACGTATATGACAGTGTCGCTAGCATCCATATGACAGAGAACCCGGGCCGACATGGCTAGTCGTGAACCCAAAGCGGCACAGACCTATGGAGACAGGCATACATGAATCACATCGAACATGTCGGTCATCAACGAGTGATTCCGGGCTGTAGCACTGGGCTAACAGGACTCCGGGGAACCCCGGGCTGTAGCAGGCTAGGCAGGACTCCGGAAGTCACCGTGTGACATTTCCCCGAAGGGACAGACATAGGGACGAAGTGAAACACATGCCGGCCAGTCAAGTGTCCTGAGCAGTAGTGCTGGGCTAGCAGGACTCCGGTGAACCGGGCTGTAGCGGACTACTATGGCTCGAGGAACACTAGACTACATTTCCCCATAAGAAAGGCTATCAAGGATAAACAACTAGATTGTCGGATCCCACTCATACCAAGCATTTCAATCATACACACAATATGCCTGATATGAGTACATACAACATGGCATCACAATAAAACTCTACAACTCAAGTACTTTATTTAAAGGCTCCAGAGAGCCATACATAACATGTTCATACAGATAGGGGTCACATGACCCGACACTCAAGTCATACAAACATACAAGCACATGCGGAAGCAACTAGTCTGGGTACAGACTCTAGAAAGAAAGAAGGCATCTCGAAGCCTGTCTATCTACATAGGCCCTCCATGGCCAGGGTCACCACCTGGGTGGCTAGTCACTCGTCGACGTCAAGGTCTACATAGAACCCATCGGAGGGAGCAGTGTTGTCGTCTGAAAACAATAAATAAGGAAAACATGAGTACAAAGGTACTCAACAAGTCTTACATCAGAACCTACTATACATGCTTATTCTCAAGAAGGCGGTGGGGTTGATGCAGCAAGCCAGCTTTGACTCTTGGCTAAGCTATCCTACGGAACTTCACCAATAAAATAGTTTTCGCACACGAGTCCACTACTCACCAACACAATACTCCACCGGGGATCCTCCCTCGTCATCCTACGAGAGGGCCATCCTCGGTACTCACACTTTATCTTGAGTCTTTTAGTAGTATCCATTAACTTGTCTATGAACTGTATATGCAACCAAGTAGTCCTTTACCGCGGACGCGGCTATTCGAATAGTTTTATACCCTGCAGGGGTGTACTTCGTCACACATGTTTCCACCACTTATCGTCTGCACACGACATGTGCTCGGCAGACTTCAAGCGAAAACCGACGTGGGTGTAGACCACGACCTGACTAACCTCACAAGTCTCTAGTCCAGGTTTATCGCCTATTCAGGTTCCATCCGCAAGGAAATCCGGCAGGGGTGTCCTCAACGGCCCCAAACGATGTGAACAGGGTTCCCGCGACACCAAACGGGTGACTCGGTACACCGTGCCACGGTGTATCTACCGCAACATAGCCCACCCCTAGGGTCAGCGCTACGCACGGCCGCCAACACGTGTCCTAAAAACACCAGAAACTAGTTGCAACTCCTGGACAGAGGCGAGAGGGGTCAGTAAGTCGAGCGGGGTCATATTTCAGGGCCCAATGTGTGGTAGTAGCTGAATCTTAAATCACGCATACAGATCTCAGTGCTTAGGGACGTCCTCAATGAAACAACCCACCATGTACTCCTACATGGCCTCTCATCGATACCTTTACCAAAACATGTTCAACGCATCCCTCACATTACCGGCATAAGCATTTCACTCTAGCCCATCTCCCAGATGAACCAGACCTGACACAACTCTAAGCATAGCAGGCATAGCAAGGTAAGAATCACATACATGGCTCAATCAACTCCTACACATGCTAGTGGGTTTCATCTAGTTACTGTGGCAATGACAGGTCATGCAGAGGATAAGGTTTCAACTACGGTAGCACACAGCAGTTTGAATCGCGTTGTCTTAATGCAGTAAACAAGAGTAGAAGCGAGAACATGGGTTTGTATCGGAATGATCAATGGTTGCTTGCCTGATGGAGTGGTAGTGGGATACTGCCCTTCAGTTGGATACTCGTCGATATCCTCGGAGGCAGAACCTACCACGAAGAACACATCGTAATACAATCAACACATGACGATATGCAACAATATGATGCATGCAATGACATGGCAATATGAATGTGTCTTGGCCTAATGCAAGTTATATTAGAAAGGAATGAACTCATTTGAATCAAAGATTCAAATATTAGCTCATTAAACATGGCCTTAATAGTGCTTTTCCTTATTCTGCATAAACAGCAAGGTAACTTGTTCTGTCATGCATGAAACCATTACAGTTGGATAGATTGAAATTTTTTGATAATTTTTCATATATAATTTATCTCATTTGGAGCTATGGTTGAATTTCTATGAATTTTTGAAGTTTGAACTATTTTCTGGAATTTCTTGAATAAGAATAAATCCAGAAAATCAATTACTGTGTCAGCATTGCGTCAGGGTGACGTCAGCAGCTCAAAGGCGCCAGCCCAGGTCAAACCTGACTGGTGGGCCCCTTCTGTCAGGCTCTCAGCTAATTAGCAAAATTAGATTAACACTAATTAGTTGTCAGTGGGGCCTGGGCCCACATGTCAGTGACTGATTTAATTAAAATTAATTAATACTCATCCTAATTTAGTTAGCCAACCGGCCCCACCTGTCATAGACTCAGGGGGGTCTTCCTGGGCCCACCCAGGGGTCAAACTGGGTCAACTCGCCGGCGGCTCGACGCCGGCGAGGCCCGAGACAGCGGAGCTCTTCGGATTTGGTCCTCCGGTGACCAAATCGACGGCGGAGACGTGCTACGCGTAGCTGGGGCTCGTGCGCATCTAGTGGGGCAAGTGGGAGGAGCTGGGGTGGAGCGAGCTCACCGGAATCGAGCTCGTGGCGGCGGCCGGAGTTCGGGCGAGGTCTGTTTCGAGGCTACGGTGCATGGGAGGAAGAACTGGTCGTGGCTATGGGTCCCTGGTGCTGCGCTGAGCACGGTGAGGCGCTCGGACGCGTGCTTGCACGGCCGTAGCCACGACGGTGGCAAGGCCGGCGGCGAGGAGCTCTATGGCTCGGAGGGCACGGTGGCTACGAGGCGTAATCGAGCATGGGAACTAGGGGGAAAGGAAGAGGAGCTCACAGCGGAGTCGGAGAGGGGGTCAGCGGGCTCGGGGAGGTCCTGGCGGCGGCCAATTCGACCGGAGATGGCTCGGGTGCCCGAGGTTGAAGATGAGGGCGAAGGCAGCGATGCAGGGCCTCCGGCGATGCCTGGCTCGGTGGGGAGGACGAGGGAGTCGAGGCGGAGCTAATGGGCTCGTCGGAGGGGCGAGGGGGTGTCTGTGGTGGCAACTACGGCGATCGGCGGCGAGGTACGCGCTCGGCCGTCGCGGGAGAGAGAGAGGGAGATGAGGGGGAGAGTGAGCGAGTGCGAGAGGGAGACGTGGGGGGTCGCGTGGCACTTCAGGGCGTCTCCCAGGCGTCGGCGGAAGCAGGAGGTGGCCGGCGTGTGGCCGCGGGCGCCGGCCACGCGCTCCGCGTCCTTCTGGCGCGAGGAGGACGACGACTGGCAGCGCCAGCAGGCTCGGCCGAGCCAGGTGGCTGGGCCAGCACAGGTAAGGCCCAGGTGGGCTTCTTTCTCCTCTTTTTTTATTCAGTTTCTGTTTTCTACTTAACTGCAATTGTTTAGCTTTAAATAAAATACTAAAACATTTCCAAAAATCCTGAAAATAAATGTGGCCTCTGTTTAGATTATTTCCAAGAGGAAACATTTATTCCCAGAATTATTTGAGCATTTAGATTATTTTATAGCATTTAAATGCCGAAATTCAAATACTTATGATTTAATTCAATGACCTTCTGTTGACCTAGAAAATTGTGCACCAATTTTGCCAGAGGTTCTAACCTAAGACAAGAGGGTGAACTTTTTAGAAGGGCATTTCAGGTTCATTGAAAATATTTTTAGTAAACCCTAGTTGTTTCCAAGGGGGGGGTGTTGGGGGTTCTGTCTTCCCCAATTCAAATTTAAGAGGAATTTAAACATGATGCACATTCTAATGCTTGAACTAGCTAGGGTGTGACAACTCACCCCCACTCAAAAGAATCTCGTCCCGACATTTAGGATCCTCCGGGAAGAAGGTGGGGTACTCAAGTCGAAGACGATCCTCCCTTTCCCAAGTGGCTTCTTCCTCGGAATGGTGTGACCATTGAACCTTGAGAAACTTGATATTATGACGTCGAGTGGTACGCTCGGCTTGATCAAGGATACGAACGGGATATTCCCGATAAGAAAGGTTATCTTGTAGATCAAGCGTTTCGTGATCCACTCCACGGATAGGATCCGCGAAGCAATGCCTGAGTTGTGAAACGTGGAAGACATCGTGAACTCTGGAAAGATGCGGAGGTAGTTCCAATTGGTAGGCAACTTCTCCTCGTTTGGCAAGAATGCGAAAGGGTCCAATGTAACGAGGAGCCAATTTGCCTTTGATACCGAAACGATGGGTTCCCTTTAACGGAGTAACCCGAAGGTAGGCCTTCTCGGCGACTTCATAAGTCATAGGTTTATGTTTACGATCATATTGACTCTTTTGACGAGATTGGGCTGTTTTCAATTTCTCACGAATAACGCGAACCTGCTCTTCTGCTTCCTGAATCATATCCGGGCCAGAGAGCTGTCTTTCCCCGGTTTCTGACCAGTTAAGAGGCGTTCGACATTTTCGTCCATAGAGAACTTCGAAAGGAGCTTTCCCCAAACTAGCTTGATAACTATTGTTATAGGCAAACTCCGCAAATGGAAGGCATTTCTCCCAACTCATTCC
This sequence comes from Triticum urartu, assembly GCF_003073215.2. Taxonomy (NCBI): domain Eukaryota; kingdom Viridiplantae; phylum Streptophyta; class Magnoliopsida; order Poales; family Poaceae; genus Triticum; species Triticum urartu. The sequence continues at coordinate 342,418,616 of NC_053027.1, read as the reverse complement.
GAACGAGATAACAAAAGCTCGGAGCATATCTTCCAGAATTTGATTGACTCGCTCTACTTGACCACTTGATTGAGGATGGAAGGCGGTACTAAAAGAGAGACGAGTTCCCATAGTATTTTGGAAGCTTTCCCAAAATCGAGAGCTGAAGAGACTCCCACGGTCTGAGTTAATTTCCAATGGAACACCATGAAGAGATACTATTCGGGAGATGTATAGATCAGCTAGCTGGCTAGCAGTGATACTCTCACGAACAGGTAGAAAGTGGGCTACTTTGGAAAGTCGGTCGATCACAACGAAGATGGCATTATTCCCTCTCTTGGTCCTGGGAAACCCAGTGATGAAATCCATACTAATTTTATCCCATTTCCATTCAGGAATAGCCAAAGGTTGAAGGGTGCCAGCAGGCCGTTGATGCTCTGCTTTAACACGACGACAGACGTCGCAGCTAGCAATGCGTTGAGCGATTTCTCTCTTCATCCTAGTCCACCAAAACCTCTGGCGTAGGTCTTGATACATTTTAGTACTACCGGGATGAATGGTGAGAGGGGATTCATGAGCTTCCTTAAGGATCAACTGGCGTAGATGTTGTTTCTTGGGAACCACCAAACGGTTCTCGAAAAAGACAGCACCTCGCTCATCCATGGAGAAACATTTAGCAACTCCGCTAGCGATGTTTTCCTTAATCCGGGATATGCCCTTATCACGCTTCTGGGCAGCTATGATTTGATCCATAAGGGTAGGTTTCGCCACCAGGGTGGATAGGAATCCTCGAGGAACAATGTGAAGATTAAGCTTACGAAATTCCTCATGGAGAAGTGGTTGACTTTGTTGTAACATCAGGTTGTTACAATAGGACTTACGGCTTAGCGCATCAGCCATGACATTGGCTTTGCCTGGGGTGTAAGTTATTCCTAAGTCGTAATCCGAGATCAACTCGACCCAACGTCTTTGCCTGAGATTCAAATCTGGTTGGGTGAAGATATATTTCAAACTTTGGTGATCGGTGAAGATCTCGCAACGATTACCGAGAAGGTAATGTCGCCAGGTTTTAAGTGCATGGACTACAGCTGCAAGCTCTAGATCATGTGTGGGATAATTTTCCTCATGTGGGTGTAATTGCCGTGAAGCATAGGCAATTACCTGACGATCTTGCACGAGTATGCAACCTAGTCCTTGTCGCGAGGTGTCGCAATAGATAATAAAGTCCTTGGAGAAATCTGGTGGTACCAGTACGGGAGCAGATGTCAGGTGTCTTTTCAGTTCCTGAAAACTGAACTCGCACTGTGGAGTCCACTCGAACTTTTTATCCTTCTTGAGGAGTTCAGTTAGAGGTTTAGCAACCTTGGAGAAATTTTCGACGAAGCGGTGGCAATAGCTCGCTAAGCCAAGGAAGCTCCGAACTTGCTTAACCGTCTCAGGTGGAGTCCAATCAAGGAAGTCTTGAACTCGCTCGGGATTGACAGCAATACCCTTACCAGAAATTACATGGCCTAGATAGGTCACTTCTGGCAACCAAAATTCACACTTGGAGAATTTGGCATAAAGGCGATGCTCTCGAAGTTTCATCAATACCAGCCTTAGATGTTCGGCATGTTCTTCTTCATTCTTGGAGTAGATGAGTATGTCATCGAGGTATACTACGACAAATTTGTCCAAGTACTCCATGAAAACCGAGTTCATTAACCGGGAAAAGGTGGCTGGGGCATTGGTTAAACCGAAGGACATCACGGTGTACTCGTATTGGCCATAACTAGTAACAAAGGCCGTTTTGGGAATGTCCCCGTTTCTGATTTTGATTTGATGGTAGCCCAACCTCAAATCCATCTTGGAAAAGATTGAGGATCTAGCGAGCTGATCATACAGATCGTTGATCCTGGGAAGAGGATATTTGTTCTTGATGGTGACCAAATTGACAGGTCGGTAATCCACAACCATTCGATCCGTTCCATCCTTCATGTTGACGAAGAGGACGGGGCAAGCCCAAGGAGAGTAACTAGGACGGATGAAACCCTTTTTCAAGGACTCATCGAGTTGGTTCTTAAGCTCGGCTAGTTCTAAGGGTGCCATCTTGTAGGGTCTTCTAGAGATTGGAACGGTTCCTGGGACAAGGTCTATCACGAACTCAACATCCCTGTCAGGTGGAACACCTGGCAGTTCTTCTGGAAAAACATCTAGAAAGTCTCGGACTACCGGAACATCCTCAAGGTCTGGAAGAGGGTTAGCATTTAGAGAGTAAAGCTGGCGCTTGGCCACTCGAGTTAAGACATTGACTGTCTTGCCCGATGGGTGAGTAAGTTGAACGGTTCTAGTGGCACAATCGATCTTAGCATAATGAGCTGACATCCAGTCCATACCCAAGACGATATTTATGTCGGAGGACTTGAGAGCTATTAAGGATGCAAGGAAGACAAGTCTGTCGACAAGAATTTCGTTCCCATGGCTTACTCTAGAAGTTTGCCATTTGGAACCCGGGGTTTGAATTACCATGGAAGTGGGCATGTCACAGAATGTCGTGTTATGCAATCGAGCATAGCTCTCGGATATGAATGAATGAGATGCTCCAGTATCGAAAAGAACGGATGCCGGATGGCAGTTAACAAGGAGCGTACCAAGGACGACGTTGGGATCCTCATGAGCCTCCTCGGCTGAAACATAGTTGACATGGCCACGTGCAGTGGTGGCCGGCTTGGCGTAAAATGTTTTCCCCGCTGGCTTACCACGGCCAACGGACTTCCCAGTTTGATTGGAGTTGTTGTTCTGGGGACACTCTCGGCTATAGTGACCCGGCTCTCCACACTTAAAGCATGTCACCACATTGGGGCGTGGAGCAGCATTAGCAGCGGGGCCACCATAGGGCTTGGGCGGTGCAAATTGCTGGTTGGGACGAGGCGCCTCAAAGGATGGCCTCGGGATGAACCTGGGTGGCAGTGCCGTGCTTGGGATCCACACCCGGCGCTTCTGAGCTCCCGAGCCGGATGAAGAGCCAAAATCACGGGAGTGCTTGCGTGAAGCGTCATAATCAGTCTGGCCTGTCTCAGCACTGATGGCTTTATTGACCAGCTTTTGAAAAGATGTGCACTCGTGCAGACGGAGATCGCGGCGAAGCTCAGGGCTAAGTCCCTTGCGGAACCTTGCCATCTTCTTAGCGTCAGTAGAAACCTCTTCAGGGGCATAGCGTGCCAGATTCCCAAATTCACGACTATATGCATCCACAGTCAGTCTTCCTTGGGTGAAGTTGCAGAACTCCTCCCTCTTGCGATCCATGAGACCTTCCGGAATGTGATGCTCACGGAAAGCCTCACTGAATTCAGCCCAAGAAGTTATTTGGCCGACCGGGCGCATAGCTTCGAAGTTTTCCCACCAAAGGCTAGCAGGGCCTTCGAGGTGATAGGCAGCATAGGTAACCTTGTCGGCTTCGGCTACGTTGGCAGAACGTAGCTTGTGGGTGACGCTGCGAAGCCAGTCATCCGTGTCGAGGGGCTCGACGGAGTGATTAAACTTTGGCGGGTATAGCTTGATAAAGTCATTGATTGACACCAAGTCATTTTGCGGGTGGGATGCAGTGTTCTGCTCAATCCGCTCTAGCAGGCGGTTAGTCTCACGCTTTTTTCTTTCCGCCTCTAGCATCACTTCGGCCAGAGAAGGCGGGTGAGGCAGATTCTCACCTCTAGCTGCACTGGCTTCCCCCTGCTCCGGGGCAGCAGGGTTGCTGCGGGTGTTGACCATCCTAAGAGGAAACAAGACAACGGTTTAGACAAGGATGGCTCAAACTTAGCAAGGAAGTGCAGAATGTAATGGATAACACAGAATGCCGAGATGTTCATCCGTATGTCATGGTAATATAAAACTGCCGTATATATACCAACGGTCATACACATCATACATAGTTCAGTACAAGCCCAGGCTACAGTACAACTATGATGAAAGATATTACATCTCATCAGAGGCATTCCAAGCTCCTATACATTATTTGTCTACACCTCCGGAATTGATTACACACAAAGTCATATTCCACAAGTCACACAGGACAGTGGAGATACAACTACTACAATACTAGTGGTACTACTACTAACTCAGACAGCTCCGTAGTAGTTCTCATAGAAGTCGCCTCCGTAGCCTGGAAGTTCAACATGACCATCCGGGAACAGACAGGTCTTGAGGAGCACGAACATGTTTCCACCACTTAGCGTCTGCACACGACATGTGCTCGGCAGACTTCAAGCGAAAACCGACGTGGGTGTAGACCACGACCTGACTAACCTCACAAGTCTCTAGTCCAGGTTTATCACCTATTCAGGTTCCATCCACAAGGAAATCCGGCCAGGGTGTCCTCAACGGCCCCAAACGATGTGAACAGGGTTCCCGCGACACCGAACGGGTGACTCGGTACACCGTGCCACGGTGTATCTACCGCAACATAGCCCACCCCTAGGGTCAGCGCTACGCACGTCCGCCAACACGTGTCCTACAAACACCAGAAACTAGTTGCAACTCCTGGACAGAGGCGAGAGGGGTCAGTAAGTCGAGCGGGGTCATATTTCAGGGCCCAATATGTGGTAGTAGCTGAATCTTAAATCACGCATACAGATCCCAGTGCTTAGGGACGGCCTCAATGAAACAACCCACCATGTACTCCTACATGGCCTCCCATCGATACCTTTACCAAAACATGTTCAACGCATCCCTCACATTACCGGCATAAGCATTTCACTCTAGCCCATCTCCCAGATGAACCAGACCTGACACAACTCTAAGCATAGCAGGCATAGCGAGGTAAGAATCACATAGATGGCTCAATCAACTCCTACACATGCTAGTGGGTTTCATCTAGTTACTGTGGCAATGACAGGTCATGAAGAGGATAAGGTTTCAACTATCATAGCACATAGCAGTTTGAATCGCGTTGTCTTAATGCAGTAAACAAGAGCAGAAGCGAGAACATGGGTTTGTATCGGAATGATCAATGGTTGCTTGCCTGATGGAGTGGTAGTGGGATACTGCCCTTCAGTTGGATACTCGTGGATATCCTCGGAGGCAGAACCTACCATGAAGAACACATCGTAATACAATCAACACATGACGATATGCAACAATATGATGCATGCTATGACATGGCAATATGAATGTGTCTTGGCCTAATGCAAGTTATATTAGAAAGGAATGAACTCATTTGAATCAAAGATTCAAATATTAGCTCATTAAACATGGCCTTAATAGTGTTTTTCCTTATTCTGCCTAAACAGCAAGGTAACTTGTTTTGTCATGCATGAAACCATTACAGTTGGATAGTTTGAATTTTTCTGATAATTTTTCATATATAATTTATCTCATTTGGAGCTATGGTTGAATTTCTATGAATTTTTGAAGTTTGAACTATTTTCTGGAATTTCCTGAATAAGAATAAATCCAGAATATCAATTACTGCGTCAGCATTGCGTCAGGGTGACGTCAGCAGGTCAAAGGCGCCAGCCCAGGTCAAACCTGACTGGTGGGCCCCTTCTGTCAGGCTCTCAGCAAATTAGCAAAATTAGATTAACACTAATTAGTTGTCAGTGGGGCCTGGGCCCACATGTCAGTGACTGATTTAATTAAAATTAATTAAGACTAATCCTAATTTAGTTAGCCGACTGGCCCCACCTGTCATAGACTCAGGGGGGGTCTTCCTGGGCCCACCCAGGGGTCAAACTGGGTCAACTCGCCGGCGGCTCGACGCCGGCGAGGCCCGAGACGGCGGAGGGCTTCGGATTTGGTCCTCCAGTGACCAAATCGACGGCGGAGACGTGCTACACGTAGCTGGGGCTCGTGCATATCTAGTGGGGCAAGTGGGAGGAGCTGGGGTGGAGCGAGCTCGCCGGAATCGAGCTCGTGGCGGCGGCCGGAGTTCGGGCGAGGTCGGTTTCGAGGCTACGGTGCATGGGAGGAAGAACTGGTGGTGGCTACGGGTCCCTGGTGCTGCGCTGAGCACGGTGAGGCGCTCGGACGCGTGCTTGCACGGCCGTAGCCACGACGGCGGCATGGCCGGCGGCGAGGAGCGCTCGGGCTCGGAGGGGGCGATGGCAGTGGCTACGAGGCGTAATCGAGCACGGGAACTAGGGGGAAAGGAAGAGGAGCTCACAACGGAGTCGGAGAGGGGGTCAGCGGGCTCACGGAGGTCCTGGCGACGGCGAATTCGACCGGAGATGGCTCGGGTGCCCGAGGTTGAAGACGAGGGCGAAGGCGGCGATGCAGGGCCTCCGGCGATGTGTGGCTCGGTGGGGAGGACGAGGGAGTCGAGGCGGAGCTAATGGGTTCGTCGGAGGGGCGAGGGGGTGTCTGTGGTGGCAACTACGGCGATCGGCGGCGAGGTACGTGCTCGGCCATCGCGGGAGAGAGAGAGGTGGAAAAGGGGGAGAGTGAGCGAGTGCGAGAGGGAGACGTGGGGGGTCGCGTGGCACTTCAGGGCGTGTCCCGGGCGTCGGCGGAAGCAGGAGGTGGCCGGCGTGTGGCCGCGGGCACCGGCCACGCGCTCCGCGTCCTTCTGGCGCGAGGAGGACGACGACTGGCAGCGCCAGCAGGCTGGGTCGAGCCAGGTGGCTGGGCCAGCACAGGTAAGGCCCAGGTGGGCTTCTTTCTCCTCTTTTTTTTATTTAGTTTCTGTTTTCTATTTAACTGCAACTGTTTAGCTTTAAATAAAATACTAAAACATTTCCAAAAATCCTGAAAATAAATGTGGCCTCTGTTTAGATTATTTCCAAGAGGAAACATTTATTCCCAGAATTATTTGAGCATTTAGATTATTTTATAGCATTTAAATGCCCAAATTCAAATACTTATGATTTAATTCAATGACCTTCTGTTGACCTAGAAAATTGTGCACCAATTTTGCCAGAGGTTCTAACCTAAGACAAAGAGGGTGAACTTTTTAGAAGGGCATTTCAGGTTCATTGAAAATATTTTTAGTAAACCCTAGTTGTTTCCAAGGGGGGGTGTTGGGGGTTCTATCTTCCCCAATTCAAATTTAAGAGGAATTTAAACATGATGCACATTCTAATGCTTGAACTAGCTAGGGTGTGACAAGTGCTGAAAGATATCCGCGGAGGTGAACCCCATGATCGGCGCCCATTCGGATTCGACGAGCACTAATGTGAGCGGCTCGGAGTCCATGGCTGGGGATAAATCCAGTGGTTCGACGACGCGGCTCTCGAATGGGGTGAAGTCAGTATCTGGCTCTATCACCGCTGAGAGTGCGGCCTCCATGGCGGGGTCTATCCCTCCGCTATCGGACGGCGCGATTTTCTCCGGATTAACGGCCAGAGTAGCTGCAGATGCAATCTCCCGAACACTGTCCGACAGCAGAGTTACGTCTTGCTCGTCGCGACTGTGCGGCGCGTCCGACATGGGCTCGAATCCATCGAAGATCAAGTCTCCGCGGATGTCGGCCGTGTAGTTCAAGTTTCCAAATCTGACCTGACGGCCAGGGGCGTAGCTTTCGATCTGCTCCAGATGGCCAAGCGAATTGGCCTGCAGTGCGAAGCCGCCAAATACGAAGATCTGTCCGGGGAGGAAAGCCTCACCTTGGACCGCATCGCTAGCGATGATCGAAGGAGCCATCAAGTCTTATGGTGAAGACACAGTGGAACTCTCAATGAAAGCACCAATGTCGGTGTCAAAACCGGCGGATCTCGGGTAGGGGGTCCCAAACTGTGCGGCTAAGGCGGATGGTAACAGGAGGCAGGGGACACCGATGTTTACCCAGGTTCGGGCCCTCTTGATGGAGGTAATACCCTACGTCCTGCATGATTGTTCTTGATGATATGAGTATTACAAGAGTTGATCTACCACGAGATCAAAGAGGCTAAACCCTAGAAGCTGGCCTATGGTATGATTGTATGTTGTCCTATGGACTAAAACCCTCCGGTTTATATAGACACCGGAGGGGGCTAGGGTTACACAAGGTCGGTTACAAAAGGAGGAGACATACTTATCCGTATTGCCTAGCTTGCCTTCCACGCCAAGTAGAGTCCCATCCGGACACGGGACGAAGTCTTCAATCTTGTATCTTCATAGTCCAACAGTCCGGCCAAAGGATATAGTCCGGCTGTCCGGAGACCACGCAATCCAGGACTCCATCACCAACAATAGCAAACATCCTACCACGATGGTGCGGTCAGGATGGTCCTCTTCGGAAAAAATGGTGGGCGTGCGTGACCATTTGAGCTACTCCCAAGACTTCCTATCTAGGGTAGTCGATGTCGATGCAATCTTCCTCTCAAGGGAATTTACTTCCCTCCTCCATCCGAGCACACTTGTCCACCAAGGTGTTAATCTCCTTCACAATCTTGGGCAACCACAAATTCATCTTGGAACGTATCCTGCGGTTGCACACATTGGACTAGAAGGCAGCTATTACAGCCGCCGGGTGGATATTTGACATATTTATGTGGACTTTGCTGAATTTGTGGAAATACTTGCGGAGAGTCTCTCCCTCTTTCTGTTGGAGAAGCTATAAGTCACTAGGCTGCCCTGGCTCTTGATGGCCGCCCGTGAAGGTGGCAATGAACTCATGGCATAGGTTAGCCCATGACGAAATGGAATTCTCTGGCAGGCGCATCAGCCAACACCTCAGATTGGAGTTGAGTGCCAAAGGGAAGTAGTTCGCAAACATCTTATCATCTCTTCCTCTGGCAGCTTGAACAACGATGGTGTAGATTCTCAAGAACACTGCCGAGTTCAGCCTTTCGTCATACTTCTCGGGTATCTCTGGCATGAACGTGCGAGCGTATGGCCAACGGACTTGTCGTAGCTCACGAGTAAAGGCAGGGCACCCAACCTCGAAAGGCAGGCATCCGCTGTCCTCGAGCGCGGGATTGTTGACATCAGCACCATCGCACCCATTGGTCCGACGGTAGTCGTCGCGTCGTCGCTTGACGACGACGTGCATGCCTCCGCTCCACCTATCTTTTGGGGCTCACCGTTGGCCTAGACATGCTCGAGGGTTCGATGAGGCCATCGAGACATTGTCAGGTTCTTGATTATGCACCGCCCGCGCTGGTTCCCGTGGTGGGGACTGCATCGTGGGGGTGGCCCCTCCCATACGACCAGCAGCGTGCGCCGTTGTCGTCGTTGGGGGAGGCCGGGGCGGGCCAGCTCGTTGTTGGCCTCCAGCCTCGGCGAAGCCAATCAGACTCTGAATGGTGGCTCTCCATTCGTACATCTGACCAGCCGCCGGTGGGAACATCGAGAGTAGCTGGGCCCACATGATGGCCTCCTTAGCGGTGTTTGGCATTGGCGATGATGACGTAGATCGTACCGTCGCCCGGCTCCTGACGGTGCCATCGGTGATTGCGGCGTGCCCTCACTGCTGCGAGCCGGCCACTTGGATGGCATGGTGGCATGCCGAAGGCGGTTGAGGACCAGTGGCTCCATTGGGAATAGTGGCTGGGTCAACCCGCTATGGGGGAGGCGTGCACGCTGCGGTCGCGCCTGTGGCAGGGGCGGCCTGAGGGCGGTGATTCACCCTAGACCGGGCGCGACCATTGTGGTTGTGCCCTTCGACGAGGGGAAGAGGAATAGATGGTATAACCCCTTTGTTCGTACCTCGTGGAGCATGACCACTCGGGTGTTGCTGATGCTGCTCTCCTTCGGTGCCTCCTGCTTCGGCTGCGGTCGCGGGGGAGGTGGTGACGACGACGCCTGCACTGACCGCGTCCTCCGCAGTACCAACATCCTCGTGTGCCCCCACATCCCCCGCGACGTTGGTGGCTGCGGGCGGGGGAGCCTTCGAGGTGGATGGGTGAGCTGAAGCACCGAGTTTCTTCTTGGGCGCCATAGTTGATAGAGCCGTCGATGATGAAAATGGCGATTTAGATGATGCGTTGCTCACGCTTTAATGTTCGCGCAAGTGACCCCCCTACCTGGCGTGCCAAAGATTTCAAGGGAAACCACGGCCACCTATGGGACCAAGGGCACCTTTCTGGTTTGGCGAGGGAACGGCACGTTGCACAAAGAGCAGAGGAGCGTGGAACAGCATGGCAGAGATCACACGAGTAGTCTATACCCAGGTTCGGGCGGTCATGAGGCATAAAATCCTACTCCTGCTTTGGTGGATTGATGGTGGAAAAATGGTGGTGAGCGCAACATGCTTGCCCGGCAGGGTGGCCTCATGGCGAAAGAGGTTTACAGGCATATGAGTGTGCATAGGGATGGATTAGCCAACCCTTCCTATGGTTGCCTTGGGCCTCCTTTTATAGACAAAGGGGTCACCATAGTGGTAAATCAGTCATTATGCAGTGATTAGAGAGCAAACAGTGCTATCATACCTAACCATGTAGGCTGAGAGGGTGCATTAAATGCACCGCTCTACGTCACATCACAGCTTGCCCGGCAGGCTCAGTCGGGCTATTTTGCCAGCTTCACATCTTCTCGCTCGACACGTCACAGGACGGGTGTCGCTTGGAGGCATTTCCTATAGGATGTGGCTGCCATGTGGCGAATAGTAGCCACTTACTCACTTTGGAGCTTGACACCGCACCAATCGGCGACATGTGTCGTGATGACGTGGTGTGGTGAGGTGGTTCTGCCTCTGTGAGCCCCGGCAGGCCTGCCAGGACGTCCCGAAGGTTTGCTTCTGGGGGTAACCCCATCCTCTCCAGGCTCGCCTTCTTGGGAAGGGAGGTTTTTCCCTTTGCAATATCTAGCTTCTCTGACTAGTCTTGGTCCTCTTGCGTTGCACGCTTATTCTTTGAAAAACTGATCCCTTGTGCTCCAATCTGACCTTGGTGCTGTAATCTTGTTATCGTGCCTATGCATAGTCTGGGCAACGGACCTAAGGTTTTTTGGACCGACAAAAATAAATCAATATCTACTTTGTATCGTGGACAAAGATACAATATCAATTCAACATTATAAAGAATGGACACTCACATATCGCATTTTTTTCAAATAGTCCTTTTCAATTGTGCATGCCAAAGTTTGAGTGATGTTTCTTCAAACTACCACTGTAGTTATCATGTAGATGCACCATTGTTAGTTTTGCATTCAAATCCATTACTATTAGATGATTTAAGGTTCTATTATGAAGTAATATATGTATATTCACATATGAATTCAACGGGTACACATTTTATGAAATAGAGGCCATGTAATCATATGAGGTAACACTTTTAAGTAGCGGACTACCACTGGTACGCGTCGGTTGTATACAAACGGTTTTTAACCCCTTTCCGCAACAGCATTTGGAACCGTCGCCAAGGGAGTGTGGGAGATATTGGGGTCCTTCCCGCATGACCCAGAAACCGTCGGGGATATGCCCTCCTGGCACACACGCTCGGCAAAATGAGGTCGTGTGCGACCGGCGAGTGCTCAAATACGGAAATACGTACAGTAGAGCTAAAAAATACAATTTTGTAGGCGAAATTGTTTCCGGTCACAAGTACATCCCACACAGTCAGTCCCCGCTAAACTTTTCCATTTGTATGTACAACCCATACAGTCGCTGCAAGCAAAACGTTTCCGTTCACAGGAATATCAAACATAATTTTTCCTGTTAAATCGTTTGTGATAGCGTTGCCATTGCACACGATATTAATAATTTTATCGTTTGCGTTATTGAATGCATCACACACGGTGCGTAGAAGAAACTATGTGGCAAAGGCTGTCCATAACACATAGTTTTTATGTGGTAAACATTTGCGCAAGGTTGTCTAACGCAAACAGTTTTCAAGAGAAAGTCGTGTGTGCAGTGGAGATTGATCGCACACGTAGTGGATCCTAGAAACGTTTCTGATCTCCACGTATATCGCAGACGTTTCGCTTTCGCAAACCATGTGCAGTGTAATCCCTAATTAATCTCTAATTTAAAAATCACATGTTTTGAATTTGAAAGTAGGCAATCACTTATTTCATATCCAACCATGTTTATTACAAATATAGGTTCAACCACGAATGCATAATTAGAAGCACAGGTACATACACTAAAGAACTACATAAGCACCAAGTAAAGAATGATGAACCACAGTTGTACTAAAGACTGTAAAGAGAGAGGCGAAAGGCATTCTGGTTGCTGGAGAAGGTGAAGCGGAATGCCCATATTGTGTCGTCCTCCATGCGTAATGCGCGCACGACTCTAGGCCAACCACTTGTGATGGCTGCCGTCCAACCTGCACTTTCTTCATTAGGACTTCTCGATGCTCATTGTAGTCTGGATGAAATACTTTAACCTTCATTGCATGTCCACCAATCATGTACTTTGCGAAGTAATCTTGTGTGAACTGCTTCGGGAACCACTTGGAATGAAAAAGATTCAGACATTGTTGTCTAACAACTCATTATGGGCAGTAAAAAGAGAAGGTTGCAAAGTTTGTAGTTACCATCCTACAGCTCACTGTTGTTTTGGATAGAGCATAAAAAAATAATTTGCTTGGCGCCATTCGTATCTTTTTGCTAATAATCCTTATCAGTTTCCTCACTTGATGCTTGTTCATCAATATTTCATTGCCCCATACGCAAAAAGGGTCGATGCGTGGATCCTTGCCAAGGGCATATTTACCTGCAAGCAACAAGTCAATATTAGAAGCTAACTAGTGTCCAGGCCTGGATCTATATGCACTACATTATGGAACGACGGGGGGAGTACAAACTGAGGGATGAAGCTAACCTCGGCGGAAAATGGTTGCCACTCCCATTGTTGTCCTGCATAAGTAGTGGAAACGCATGATAAGTACAACAACCTTAACATCAAACAAATATAGCAAAGGTAAACAATATCATCTCCAAATGATAGCTTGAATGTGTTGGTTTCAGCGTGCTGTTAAAGAAGATATAAAGTGGAAGGCAATGTTACCGACAGCAGGCTTAACAGCCATCAAATATTTCAATTCAAACTAGTATTGTTGAAAATGAATAGAACATAGGTAATGCTTAAACATCACACTGGATAATTGTGTAAAACTGAAATAAAGGGCATGTGTTAACTACACCAGGAATAACTGGAACCAAATATAGCTGTTCAAATTGGTATTGATGTAGTCGAGCGGCATAATACCGACTTGCACATAATGAAGAACACATTGTGAATGAATGAAATAAACAAGGCATAAATGACCAGTATAACAACCAAATATAGCCATTGAAAACTGGACGAAGTTTCACTGCAACCAAACTAACAAGCAAATATAGATAAACAAGGCATATGCTTGAAAACTGGACAAACGCTCACTTCAACCAACCTAACAAGCAGATAAAGATAAACAAGGCATCTGCTTGATAACTCGACAATGCTATAAAAAATCAACCTAACAACCAAATATAGATAAACAAGGCATCTGCTTGATAACTAGACAAATGATAAAAAAAGCAACCTAACAACCAAATACAGATAAACAAGGCATCTGCTTGATAACTGGACAAATGCTCACTACAACCAAACTAAGAACCAAATACAGATAAACAAGGCATCTGCTCGATAACTGGAAAAATGCTCACTCCAACCAACCTAACAACCAAATACAGATAAAAAAGGCATCTACTCACTATAAGAAACCAAATATAGCCATTCGTGAAACTGAAGTGGACAAATCACATAGGCCTATTGAACAATACATTTTTGCATAACTGAAATAATTAAACATGACACAGTTAAAGCACCGCACGACAAATGCTACTACAATGAAGGGTATGGGTTCGCAAGCTAGAAAAGGTAAGATTTGTTGATAGAATGTTGTCTCACATTTCATGGATGGGATCCTTCCAGTTGGAAGAGCATAGACCCATGGTGCGCCCTCTGATGTCACAGATGGGCTGTTTCACCTTGGAAGAACCTTTGTGGGTGCCCTCCTCGTGGTCATGGTCATGGTCGATGAGATATGACTTGGCAATTGAGGATCCCAAGCAGCCGCCATGGAACATGTCCTCCAGAAAGGACAAAATGGGCTCGATGGCGTATAAAGCTCGCAAATCCTTGACCGCTTGGCGGAGGAGATCAGTAGCAAGGCCATCGAAGAGAGCGACGGTGGGTGAACAAGAGTTGTTGGGGATGGACCACTTAACTTGTGACATGGCTCGCACGAAGCCATTGGTGTGACGAGCTTGATGTCGTAGCCAGCTTTCCCGAGATACTGTAATACTCTAGCCCGCTGACATGAAGCCTTCGGCATTGCAACATAGTCAACATCTTCACCGGCTTCCGTGGCAACGTGTTGCTGTGGGATAGAAAGGTCAGGGCGAATGGCGGCCACCTCGCCAATGTTCACCGGAGAGGCTATGATAAACCTCTTCTTGGCCGAATGCTCGTCGGGCTCCCCGGGATACGTGGTCGAGCTTAGGGTGCGACATTCTGGAGCAGGGGATGTGGATCTGGCGGGGAGGGACACCGCAGGCCTCATCTAAAAATACAGGGGAATGGGGCGACAGTATGGGAATCGCTGGGTAACCTGAACTTTATTATCTAAGCTAGGAGGAACGGGTAGACCGGCAGGGGTTGGCGGCGGCGCCGGCGGTGGCCTCTAGCTAGGCTTCAAGTGGGGAGGGGGGGTTGGTGTTTCAAGATACGTCGCGGCTACTGAAAAATTTAGTAATGTTGGGTGGAGATGGTGGTGGACGAGGGAGGGCGACGGTTCAAATGCCACAGCTACTGCAATTTTACCAAAGGGTCGGTGCTGGAGGAGTGTGGGCAACAGTTGAAGTACGGCGGCTACTAACATTTGGGTAAAGGAATTGATGCGGCGCGGGAATGCCCAAGATCTCTCACGGTCCAATTACAATATGCGTGTATGATAATAAGGAAAAGTGGCGCAGATTAGCCGATTTTTGCAACGCTCAAGGTGGGTAGTTTGTTTTTTATATTTCTAGCTAGTTGGTCTATCACACACGGTTCGTCCTAATTCCAAATAAACTTACCCGCCTTTAGCTTGCACAGGTGGTGGTTTTACAGCGCACTTGCATTGCATGCGGTTAAGCCAGTACCTCCACCCTTTGCCCGCGCTTGCGCGATCGTGGTGATTTCAGCGCACTTGCATCACACATGGTTGAGCCAGTACCTCCACCTTAATTTGCTCGCGCTTGCGCGGTCGTGGTGATTTCAGCAGACTTGCATCGCACACATTTGAGCCAGTACCTTCACCTTAATTTGCTCATGCGTGCGCAGGCGGGGTGATTCACATTGCACTTGTATCGCACACGGTTAAGATATTATACCCCGTGTCCGTTGAGCATCATCAGAGTCTTTGCAGCAAAAAATAACGTTAGAGAGGGTCAAAAGACAGCCACACCAGCATGTGGCCCAAATATATATGAGTGAAAAGGTTGGGAGCGTCGTTGAAGATCGATGAGAGGGGCCAGAAGTCAAGAACCACTTGGAAGTGGCCAAATATATGTACGAATATTGGGGATGTTTAAAACTGTAAATACACAATGCATAACTTTGGTGGCACCTGCCTCACAAACCTGAAAGCACCCTAACAACCACCTAGCTAGGATATATGTATAATGACATAATGTCGTACCTAGCTAAGATGCTTGGCCCACTACCTCCCACTTTGTGTCAGTGGGGCGGATGCACATAATGATCAATAATTTGATCATACATGCATGTCGCCATGACCTACCATAGGACGGACCAATGAATCTATCATTTGGTCAAACGACAGTTGTTGTTGTTGATAAACAGCTTGGGCCAATAGATTGAACCATCATAAAAATAGCACGAGAGGGACCACAAAACCAGCACTTCTTGCATGCGGCCCAAAATGATGTATGGTTGGAAGGGGTGATGTGTGTTTTCAATATAGAATAATGTACAATTTACATGTGGTGCCTACCTATCGAGACAAACAACAACCATGAAGGTAATGTAGTCAAGGACGAGATACACATGGTTTGAAGTAGGTTGAACCCAGCAATCCGAGCATCTGGGAGGGAATCCTGACAACGCATGAGCTCGAGCATTGGTTGAGCGATAGTTGATGGTGACCGGCCCTAACACGAACTAGGAGGAATTCATTCATGGACAACACATACCCCTCATTATCGGTCAAAGGGATGATATATATACACTCGGGGAGCCCACGGATATGTGTGTCCTCCCAAAAAACCGCACAAGGGAGACGTGGTCAATTAGAAGACCCCGTATACAATACATGCGGCCTGAAAATATGTATGGGTACAATGGTGTATGATGTGTTTAAATCCCAAATGCACAACTTCAATTTTCCACCAACTACATTACAAACCAAACACCGTACCTGACTCCAAGCCTGGTTCAATACGTACGATGTCCGTTTCCCAACTTTGAGGCGGCAGCGGCGGGGTGGGGGGGTGTGACACCCATGATGCGGCTATATCTCCCACGTGTTGGGGCACGACTTAGAGGCATAACCGCATTTTGGTATGGTCGGAAGAAGGTTCATCTTCACACAATCCCATCTAAAATGAACAGGGAAGTAAATAGTTGGCTTACAATCGCCACATCACACAATGATCAAAATATTCATACATCATTCAGAGTACACACAAAGTACGACTACGGACGGATCCAAATGAAAAGAAGACAGCCCCAAATAGTAAATCCCGATCATCCCAACTGGGCACCACTACTGATCATCCGGAAAGGAAACATAGTAACAGCCAAGGTCTTCATCGAACTCCCACTTGAGCTCGGTGCCATCACCTGCACTGGTATCATCAGCACCTGCAACTGTTTCGGTAGTATATGTGAGTCACGAGGACTCAGCAATCTCAAAACCCGCGAGATCAAGACTATTTGAGCTTATAGGTAGGAAGTGGTTATAAGGTGGAGTTGCAGCAAGCACTAAGCAAATATTGTGGCTAACATACGATTACAAGAGTAACATGAGAAACTACGCAACGGTCCTAAGCTATAAGTGATCAAGAAGTGATCCTGAACTACATACATTCATACATAACCCAACCGTGTTGACTTCCCAAACTCCGTCGAAAAGAGACCATCACGGTTACACACGAAGTTGGTGTATTTTAATTAAGTCAAGTGTCAAGTTCTCTACAACCGTATATTAACAAATTCCCATCTGCCACATAACCACGGGCACGGCTCTCGAAAGTTTATACCCTGCAGGGGTGCTCCTAGAATAACCCGATCAGTCTCGGAATCCTGGTTACAAGACATTTCGACAATGGTAAAACAAGACCAGCAAGACCGCCCGAATGTGCCGACAAATACCGATAGGAGCTACACAAATCTCGTTCTCAGGGCACACCGGATGGGACAAGCTACGAGTAAAACCAACCCTCGAGTTTCCCCAAGGTGGCCCCGCAGGCTGCCTAGTTCGGACCAACACTTAGAGGAGCACTGGCACGGGGGGGGGGGGTTGATTAAGAAATCCTCAGGTTAATTACTCCCTAGGAAAATTTTAGTTGTTATTAGGCAAATGGTTAAGCCAAGGTTGGGCCTTACTGGAGGAGTTTTATTCAAAGCGAACTGTCAAGGGGGTCCCATAACCCCAACTGCGTAAGGAACGCAAAATAAAGGAATATAACACCGGTATGACGGAAACTAGGCCGGCAAGAGTGGAACAAAACACTGAGAAAATGGCCAAGCCTTCCACCCTTTGCTAAGTATATATAGATGCATTAACTAAAATAAGAGATATTGTGATATCCCAAAATTATCCATGTTCCCAAATGGAATAACCTGCACTACACCTACAACTAGCAACGCTATAAGAGGGGCTGAGCAAAAGCGGTACATAGCCAAACAATGGTTTGCTAGGAAGGTGGGTTAGAGGCTTGACATGGCAATAATGGAGGCTTGATAAACAAGTGGTAGGTAGCGTGGCATAGTGATAGAGCGAAAAACTAGCAAGCAAAGATAAAAGTGATATTAGGGGTAATGATCATCTTGCCTGCAAAGTTCTCAGGGTTGTCGAAAGCTTTCTCCTCGTAAACGTACTCGACAGGATCCTCGTTCATGAACTCGTCTCCCGGCTCTACCCAAAGCAAGAACATGAGCAACGAAAGAACAATCAATCACGGTGCAATGCACAACAAACTAGATGCAAGACATGGCATGGAATGCAAGGTATGATGTGCAATGCATATGGGTACTCTGGAAGGGAAAATGATCATGGCATCAACTTGGCAAACCAAGCATGCCACTGGAAAGATTGGGAGATTTCAGTTGAACTCGATATAAAGATCATTGTCGGTGTCAAAACCGGCGGATCTCATGTAGGGGGTCCCGAACTATGTGTCTAAGGCGGATGGTAACAGGAGGCAGGGGACACGATGTTTTACCCAGGTTCGGGCCCTCTTGATGGAGGTAAAACCCTACGTCCTACTTGATTTATTCTTGATGATATGGGTATTACAAGAATTGATCTACCACGAGATCGAAGAGGCTAAACCCTAGAAGCTAGCCTATGGTATGATTGTATGTTATTGTTGTGTCCTACGGACTAAAACCCTCCGGTTTATATAGACACCGGAGGGGGCTATGGTTACACAAGGTTGGTTACAAAGGAGGAGATATCCATATCCGTACTGCCTAGCTTGCCTTCCACGCCAAGTAGAGTCCCATCCGAACACGAGACAAAGTCTTCAATCTTGTATCTTCATAGTCTAACAGTCTGGCCAAAGGATATAGTCCGGCTGTCCGGAGACCCCCTATTCCAGGACTCCCTCAGTAGCCCCTAAACCAGGCTTTCAATGACGTTGAGTCCGGCGCGCAGTATTGTCTTCGGCATTGCAAGGCGGGTTCCTCCTCCGTATACACCACGGAAGAATTTGAATACAAGGATAGTGTCCGACCCTGCAAAATAAGTTCCACATACCACCGTAGAGAGAATAATATTTCCACAAATCTTAATCTGCTGACACGTTTCGGCAACATGACATCATGGCATGGCTCGGTGATTATTCGAACCATTTTTCTTTAACCAGCTCCACACATAACGCGAGGCGGTTTCTTGACACATCTTGTCAAAGCAGAGATCATGTTCCCCTAATTACGGGATTCTCATCAATACGGTCGTGGGTAACCCAACCGTGTCTAGGACTCCTAGATTATAGGCAAGTCCCAAACAGCTATGGAGAGGACGCTTGATATTCAACCTCTTTAAAGGGACAAGGCTTTTAATTTTTTTCCTCCCGTGCTCAATCGAATCCTTCCCCCGCCCCGAGTTCTACCACCCAAAGCCCAGGTCAGGTGCTTCGGAACTTCAATCATGTCTGGATCTAGCCTTCAAGGCCGGTGGATGCCCTCCTTCGTTACGGAAGAGGATATCAAGAAGTTGAGGGAGGCCAGATACCTGACCGCTGAAATTTCGCATAGGTTGCCCACCCGAGGGCAGGTCATCCCTACTCCCGAACCCGACGAGAGCGTCGTGTTCGTCTCCCACTTCCTCCGAGGTCTAGGCCTCACCCTGGATCCCTTTGTTAGGGGTTTGATGTTCTATTACGGGCTAGATTTCCACGATCTAGCCCCGGACTCCTTTCTCCACATCTCGGCATTTATTGTCATATGTGAGGCCTTCCTCCGCATTACCCCTCACTTCGAACTGTGGCTCAAGACCTTTGACGTGAAGCCCAAGATGGTCGAGGGGCAGCACGTAGCCTGCGGAGGCGCATTAATAAGTAAAATCGCGGGAGCTCCATGGCCAAAGGGTTCCTTTCCAGAGGTGTCCAGATTATGGCAGCGGGAGTGGTTTTACATCACAGCTCCCAGAAGTGCCAAGTGGATGGCTACTCCTGCTTTCTGCTCGGGCCCTCCACCACAACTAAAGTCATGGATTAGCAGAGGGCTGAGCTGGGCTCCAGCCAAGGACGTGCCTGTACTGCAGAGCCGCATTCAAGATCTCTTTGAAGGAGATTTTAGTCTGGTTACGGTGGTGCAAGTCATGCTGGTTCGACAAATCCAGCCATGCAAACGCCGGCCCCTCCGTATGTGGGAGTTCAACCCAGAAGGGCCGCGCACTATTGAGAATTTCCTCGGCCTGACGCACGAGGAGATGTACAAATCATTCTTTGGACCCCAAATAGAGTGTCCGGATACTACTGAGGACGTGGGCCTGAGCAGCAACCGTACCGCCGACCAAGTAAGTAATCCTCTAGCCGAACACACCGTCTTTCATTTACCATGATGTTATTCTGAAAAATCACTCTTTAACCAGGACTGGCTAACAAAGGCGAAGATGATTTGGTGTTCGGCCCCCCTTCCTGAGGGTTTGGAGAATCCGGTACTGGAAAAGATGCTTGAGCTAGCACCTTGCCCGGAGCCCTCGAGGGAAGATAAGGGGGGAATAATGAGGTTGAAAGCGGGCCCCCATTGCTACCAATTCCAACCGAGGGAATGAGCGTCTCCGTGAAGGAGGATAACCAAGGGGAAGAATCTGACCTTTTCTCGCTTCAGGGAAGGAAGAGGACTGCCTCTGAAGATCCGGAAACCAAGGTTTCCAAACGAGAGAAGAAGTCACCACCAGAGGGTCCTGCCTCGGTGGGTGCTGGCCCTCCAACGAGCTGTAAGTAATCAAAAGGTACTTTAATAGCGGAGATATACTACCTTACCTTTGAGGATCGGCCCTCACAGTTGTTCTCCTATTGCCGCTGTCGGTGTCAAAACCGGCGGATCTCGGGTAGGGGGTCCCGAACTGTGCGTCTAGGCCGGATGGTAACAGGAGGCAGGGAACACTTTGTTTTACCCAGGTTCGGGCCCTCTCGATGGAGGTAATACCCTACTCCTGCTTGATTAATATTGATGATATGGGTAGTACAAGAGTAGATCTACCACGAGATCAAGGAGGCTAAACCTTAGAAGCTAGCCTATGGTATGATTGTTGTGTATGGAGTTGATTGCCTACGGACTACAACCCTCCGGTTTATATAGACACCGGATAGGGTTCGGGTTACATCAAGTCGGTTACAATGGTAGGAGATCTTGAATATCCACATCACCAAGCTTGCCTTCCACGCCAAGGAAAGTCCCATCCGGACACGGGACGAAGTCTTCAATCTTGTATCTTCATAGTCCAGGAGTCCGGCTGAAGGTATAGTCCGGCTACCAGAACACCACCTAATCCAGGACTCCCTCAGTATCCCCTGAACCAGGCTTTAATGACGACGTGTCCGGCGCGCAAATTGTCTTCGGCATTGCAAGGCTGGTTCCTCCTCCAAGTCTTTCATAGAAGATTGTAAACACCAATAGTAGTGTCCGGCTCTGCAAAATAAATTTCCACATATTGCCATAGAGAATAATATTAACACAAATCAAATCTGCCGACATATTCCGCGGTGCGTCATCACACTACGGCCAAGTCCTTTACTCGAATCGTTTTTACTTTTCCACCTCAGCATGTTTCGCGAGGCGGTTTCCTTGGCACGTCGTGTCAAAGTAGAGATCGTGTACCCCCTTTACAGGATTCTCATCAATACGGACGTGGGTAACCCTAACCGTGCCACTTATCGCGGCGCTTGGGAGGCAAGCGAGTTTTACTAGGCAGGTGGGGACGCACAACCGCATCCGCCCATATAAGGGGATAAGGATCCACCTTTTTACCTACGCCTTCTTCCTCCTTTGCCTATCCATCTCCTGCGCACTCGAGCTCCAGTGACCAAGCCCGCACTTCCCACCTCAACCTTCTCCAGCAGTGTCCGGAGCGGGAGGCAAGTGGATGGTCTCCTCCGTCATGGAGGGCCATGTCAAAAAGCTAAGGAAGGCCGGATACTTGTCCAAAGACATCGCGCACCGGCTTCCCGAGGAGGGGCAGCTTCTCCCCACCCCAAGGCCCCATGAGAGGGTAGTATTCCTTCCCCACTTCCTCCGCGGACTGGGTTTTCCACTCCACCCATTTGTCCGGGGGCTCATGTTTTACTATGTCCTGGATTTCCACGATCTGGCCCCGAACTTCGTCCTCAACATCTCGGCGTTTATCATCGTGTGCGAGGCTTTCCTCCGCATCCGCCCCCATTTTGGCCTCTGGCTCAAGACCTTCAACGTCAAGCCCAAGGTGGTGCGCGGCAGCCAGGCGGAGTGCGGAGGCGCCATGGCGGGCAAGATGGCCAACGTCCTATGGCTCGAGGGCTCCTTCGTGGAGACCCTGAAGGGGTGGCAATCGTGGTGGTTTTAAAACACCGAGCCACGCGATCCAAAATGGATCGCAGCCCCCGAGTTCCGATCCGGACCCCCCACGCGGCTTATGTCCTGGAAAGAGACGGGCCTGTCGTGGGGCGACGAAAAAGAGCTGACCGGATTGCAGACATGCATCCAGTCCCTGGTGAGCAAGCCGATCAAGCTCGTCAATGTAGTCCAGGTTATGCTCGTCCGCCAGATCCTCCCCTGTCAACAACGGGATTTTAATCTGCGGGAGTTCGACCCAGCGCAGCACCGAACCCTTAACAGGTTCTTCGACACGACGTATGAAGACATCTGGAGGGTGCTAACCAAAGGCACCGAGGCTCCCACATCCCCTTCCGAGGACCGCGGATACAGCTCGCAGCGTCATGCTAGCGAGGTAAGCTATTTTCACCTTTTACAGAATGTTAAGTTTTTTCATAGTTTAACTCTATGCGGGATCTAAACTCCCTTACCTTTGACAGGCTTGGCGGGCGAAGTCCGGATCGATTAACTATCCGGCTCCGCTGCCCGAAGACCCAGCCCCAGCTCTACTAGCGAAGCTGCTGGTTCCGGCGCCTTATGTGGTGCCGGAGAAGAAGGCCAAGAAGAAGAAGGCCACGGGGACTCGAAAGAGTTCCCGGCATATGGTGGTGTCGGACTCGTTGTCCGACAAGTCCGAGACGCACTCCTCCCGTGGAGACGAGGAGGAGGAAGAAGAAACCTCTCCCCCTCCAGCGGGGGGAGGAAAGAAGAGGAAGGCCGCCCCAGTAGGGGGTGGCGAAGGGTCCAAGAAGAGGAAAACCCCTCCGTCGGACTACGCCCCCAACGCCGACGAGGACGAAGAGGAGTGGCCGGACAGGGCCAGGCGTCCGGCGAAATCGTAAGTGTTCGGATACCAGAGTAACTCATGATATTCCTTTTGTTGCACAGCTTTCCCTAATGTCGAATATAATCATGCAGCCCGCCCCGGGCCGAACTCAACGAGTCGTCGAGCGGCTCCCTGGATTCATCGGACGTGAACTCAGTTCCGCCCGTTGTCTCCCCCCGCACTGCGGACGACGCTGAAGTGGCGTCGCGACAAGCTCCGGGGCAGGAGGAGGTGGTCCTGGAGGAGCCGCAAGGCAACCTCCCAGACTCCAGGAGTAAAGGGGACAAGACCCCCAGGGCTCCAAGTCCAGCTTTGAGCCGGACCCCGTGCCGGAATCTTCAACAATTCCGGACCGCGGCAGGCGAACTCCTTCCAAGAGGAGCAAGCCTTCTGAGCCGGCAGCCTCCGTCCAACCGGAGGCGCCGGACAATCTGTTGGAGGTGCTTGAAGGCGCCTCCATCGACGAGGAGCACCGTACTATTATGAGTACGGTGATCCAGAAGGTTCAGTCCGCCAAGAGCGGACTGACTGAAGCTTGCGCTAGCCTTCTAACAGGCTTCGAGGTAAGTAAAAATATGTAGTACCGCATAGACAGTAGCCCCTGATGCTCTGTTTGGCGTTCGGAAAGAAAAGCCGAATAGAGGATTTAGTAAATTTCGCAGGAGTCTAACAAAAAGAGTCAATATGCGTATGTAGGCTTCGCTGCTATCCACCGCCGCACTGACTGCGGAGGTGGGTGTCCTAAAGCAGGACCTCGAGTGGACCGAGCAAGCGCTCGGCCTTGCCAAACGGTAGCTCGAGGAGAAAGAAGGTAAGAAAATACCCTACAGAAAAAGTGCCTATAGAGAGGCGTGATTGCAAAAAATAACAGGATTGCACTGCTTATTATAAGGGCCACGACTGAGATGGCGACCCTCAAGCAGGCGCTGTCCGAGGCCGAAAAGAAAACGGCCGTGGAGCGCACCGAGCGAGAGAAACTTGGGGCTCAGGTCAGCGAGGTGCAGCAAGAGCTTCAGGCTCTCATGAAAAAATATGAGAGTTTGGAGCTTGAGTCAAAGACCCAAGCGTCCGAGCTCGCGGCGGCCCTTGAGACTGCCAAGTTTGCCAAGGCTGAAGCCCAAAAGGCCCTCCAAGAGTTGGAGGAGGTGAAAAAGATAGCAGCGGGTAAGGCATTCTTTATGCAAAGCAGAAATACAAAAGTAAACTACTTGTTACTTACCCGAATCCGGAGCTCTCCAGGGGCATTCGCAGATCTTCCCCGCAGCGTATCCGACGCCGCCGCATTCTACCGAGCTGAAGAGGGCAGCTCTACGGAGAAGGTGTTCTGGTCTCAGTATGCTGAGGCCGGACACCCTGTGCCCTTGAGCGACCAGCTGAAACAGCTGGTCGAGCTCCACAAGGCGGCCGAACAGGCCATGAAGGGCTTCATAGTTTGGCTGTGGCCCGGAGAGGCCCTGCCTGGGAGCTACTTCGGGCTGGTGCGGCGGGTGGTGGAGGCCTGTCCAAGGCTCGAGGTCATCAAGCGGTCCGTCTGCATCGAAGGAGCCCGTAGGGCCCTTGCCCGTGCAAAGGTGCACTGGGGTAAGCTGGACGGTGAGAAGCTTGTGAGGGACGGGCCGCCACCGGGGAAGGAGCATCGCAAGCCCGAGAACTATTACAAGGATGTTCTTGTAGGTGCCCGCCTTGTGGCAGATGAATGTACCAAGGATGTAATTTTTGAATAAACTCGCTCGTTTTTATCCTGTGCGCTGAAAACTTGTTCATAGGCACTTTAAGCAATGCTTGTTGAATTTAAAATATTATTTTCTGTGCGGCCGTTTATCAAGAAATTGAGAGATGGCCAGTTGTCGGCTTCTGCCCCCATGCCACTAGTGCTGGGGTGTTCGGGATAAACCTGAGCGCTCTTTTTCCCATAGTTGGGTCCTTCGAGGGAGGCGCTCAGCACAACGAACCAGGCAATCGGACAATAATGCTTGAACACTCTCACTTAGCCATAGAACTTTATAATTTTAAATTTTGGCGAAGCCCCTAGTTCGGAAGACCGAGTTCGGGGCGCTATCCATGCCTTGGCCGGACAAAATCCGGCTCCTCGCTCGAAGCGGCATAAGTCTTTAGGGACTCGAAAAACCTCTCGAACAGCGACCGGTCTCTCGCCTCATCATGACAGTCAGTTTTAGCTTTCTCCACTGAGGTGCTTAACCCAGCTCAACCGGGGCACAATCGCAGTGGTTCTCCTAGTGCTACCTTAGCCGATATAGCGGAACGTAAGGCACCAAAACATAGGAACCGGGCAAACCCAACTATTGACCCAAATCATGATTCGGAGCCGATGCATATAGTGCTATAAGTTCGGGGTGCCGCACTTGTGAAAGTGTACGGAGTTCTCACACCATATTAAAGGGTACTGAAGCCCCTGGCGTACTTGCCGTACCACAGTGTACGGGTGCAACATGTCATTAATGAACATATATAAAAGAGAGTAATGTAGAAAATAGACAAATAGTGCGGTAAGCAAAAGATATTGGACTATTCAGTATGTCCTGACCAGGGGCAGGCCGCGGAATTATATTTAAAACAGGTATACCGCTCGTAACAGAGACCACCTGGGAGTTCCATAATGCGGCATGGCTTGTCTGCCTCCCTGGATCTTGCATCGTTTGTGCGGCAGTCGAATTGACGAACAGGTTGTCCGAAGTATGGAGTCCTGAAAGTAAGAAAAAATTAAAAAAAGAATCTAGCAGCCCCTAGTACATTTTAAGCCGTATTTTGGGCGTGCCGTTATTGTGCCCCTTCCCCTGTGCCCATGGTATTTCAACGGCGTAGTTATGTACGCGAGGTACTGGTTTCACTATGTCGCGACAGCTGGGGTTGGGGCCGCATTGCTACGCTTGCTCAGAGTGTGCCAGGCGGTCCTGCTGTGGGTTACTCCGGGCGTGCATGGCTGTGTCTGGCTTTTTAATGGCCGGACTGGAGAATTGCCTGATAAGGCTACTTTGCACCTTCGCTACGAGAGCCGCCGTATGCTCCTCCGTACGGAGGGAGCGTTCGGTGTTTCCATTGACCGTAATTACTCCTCGAGGGCCTGGCATCTTGAGCTTGAGATATGCGTAGTGCGGCACCGCATTGAACTTTGCAAATGCGGTTCGTCCGAGCAGGGCGTGATAGCCACTGCGAAACGGGACTATATCGAAGATTAACTCTTCGCTTCGGAAATTGTCCGGGGATCCGAAGACCACGTCAAGTGTTACTGAGCCTGTACAGTTGGCTTCTACACCTGGTATAACGCCTTTAAAGGTCGTTCTTGTGGGCTTAATCCTCGAGGGATCTATGCCCATTTTCCGCACTGTATCCTGATAAAGCAGGTTCAGGCTACTGCCGCCGTCCATGAGGACTCTTGTGAGATGAAATCCGTCGATGATTGGGTCGAGAACCAATGTGGAGAAGCCGCCATGACGGATGCTAGTGGGATGGTCCCTTCGATCAAAAGTGATCAGGCAGGAGGACCATGGGTTGAACTTTGGGGCGACTGGCTCTATCGTGTATACGTCCCGTAGCGCATGCTTCCGCTCCCGCTTGGGAATGTGGGTTGCGTATATCATGTTCACCGTCCACACTTGTGGGGGGAAGCCCTTCTGTCCATTGTTGTTCGGCGCCTTGGGCTCCTCATCGTCGCTGTGCAGCCCCTTGTCTCTGTTTTCGGCCCTTAACTTGCCTGCCTGCTTAAACACCCAACAATCCCTGTTAGTGTGATTGGCTGGCCTTTTAGGGGTGCCATGTATCTGGCACAAGCAATCGAGTATTCGGTCCAAACTGGACGGGCCCTGAGTATTCTTTTTGAATGGCTTTTTCCGCTGACCGGATTTATAGCCTTTGAATCCAGCATTGACTGCCGTATCTTCATTGCTGTCGCTGTTAACGCGGTGTTTTTGCTTATTCCGACGTGTCATGCCACTTTTGTCCTTGGTATCCGAATTACCATCGTTCTTTGATAAGTTGTTACTGCGAGCTAGCCAGCTGTCTTCTCCCGCGCAAAAGCGGGTCATGAGTGTCATAAGGGCTGCCATGGATTTCGGCTTTTCCTGTCCCAGGTGCCAGGCAAGCCATTCATCGCAGATGTTATGCTTGAAGGCTGCTAGGGCCTCTGCGTACGAACAGTCGACTATCTGGTTTTTCTTTGTTAGGAACCGTGTCCAGAATTGTCTGGCCGATTCTTCTGGCTTCTTGATTATGTGGCTTAAGTCGTCGGCATCCGGCGGTCGCACGTAAGTGCCCTGGAAGTTGTCGAGGAATGTGGCTTCCAGGTCCTCCCAAGAACCGATTGAGTCTGCTGGCAAGCTGTTAAGCCAATGCCGGGCCGGTCCTTTAAGTTTGAGCGGGAGGTATTTGATGGCGTGTAGATCATCGCCGCGTGCCATGTGGATGTGAAGGAGATAATCCTCGATCCATACCGCCGGATCTATTGTGCCATCGTATGATTCGATGTTTACGGGTTTGAAACCCTTTGGGATTTTATGATCCATTACTTCATTCGTGAAGCATAGCGGGTGTGCGGCGCCTCTGTACTGGGCTATATCACGACGCAGCTCGGAAGAGTTATGTCTGTTGTGTTCGCCCGGCCAGATTTGTTGTATCCGGCGTGAAGATCATTGTCACATGCCGTAGGGCGCCTGCGCGATCTGTAGATCGATCTTGTTTGTCTTGCCTTATCCTCCAGTAAGTCTCGCAGGTCGGGCGCATTTTTCCGTGCCTTAGTTGAGCGGCGTCGGGGCATGGCTTGGGTGGAGGGCCGAGAGGCCTCTCTGTCACGGCCGCGAGGTGGCCGGTCTGCCATGTCATGCGCTGGTGATGTAGGTGCTTCCTCCTCTGATCGGGGTAGCGGCCTGCGCTTCAGGTAACTCTTGGAGGGGCGTTCGAGTTCATACTCTTCGGCCGCAAGGACTTCAGTCCATCTGTCAGCTAGCAAATCTTGGGCAGCTCTAAGCTGTTGCTGCTTTTTCTTGAGGCTGCTTGCCGTGGCTAAAAGCCTGCGTTTAAAACGCTCTTGTTCGGCGGGGTTTGATGGTATGACGAATTCATCGTCATCGAGGCTTGCCTCGTCTTCGGAGGGAGGCGTATAGTTATCATCCTCGACCTCTCAGTCTGCCGCTCTCTCATGAGGGATGGCTTCTCCATCTTCCTGTGCCGAATCTTGCTGAGGTGGGTGTTCTTCGGCGCTATCCGGGGTAGCATTATCTCCCATGCCGGAATCACCATTTTTGCTTTGGCGGGATTTAGAGCGGCGCCGCTGACGCCGGCGCTTTGGCTGTTTCTTGGGGGCGTCATCCCCCACTGTTCCATCGCCATCTCCATCTTTTGGAGTATCCACCATATATATGTCATATGACGAGGTGGCCTTCCAGCACCCATAGGTGCTGGTTCCTGTTCATCTCCTACATCGTCGTCCATGCCATCGATGTCTTCGGAGCTGAAGTCAAGCATGTCGGTTAGATCGTCGACAGTGGCTACAAAGTGGGTGGTGGGTGGGCTTTGAATTTCCTTATCGTCCGTATCCCACCCTCGCTGACCGTAGTCCGGCCAGGGCTCTCCTGATAAAGAGAGAGACTTTAGAGAATTCGGGATTTCGCCGAAGGGCGAGTGCTGAAAGATGTCCGCGGCGGTGAACTCCATTATCGGCGCCCAATCGGATTCGATTGGCAGGGGCGCGGGGGGCTCGGAGTTCGGAGAGGAATCCGGCTCCTCGGAGTCACGGGCCATGCGGAGTGCGGGGCTGGAGTTCGGCTCAATCGCCTCTGAGATCGCAGCCCCTGAGGCAGCGTCCAATCGCTGATCCTCGATCGGCGCAGTAGGCTTTGAATCAATGGTCGAAACCGATGTGTGTGCGGCCTTCAAGGCGCTGTTCGGTGGCAGAGCTATATCATGCCCATCGAGACAGTGCGGCGCGCTTGGCTGTGGCTCGAATCCGTCGAAGATCAAGTCTCCGCGGATGTCAACCGTGTAGTTTAAGCTTCCAAACCTGACTTGATGGCCAGGGGCGTAGCTTTCGATCTGCTCTAGGTGGCCGAGCGAACTGGCCCGCAGAGCGAAGCCGCCGAAGACGAAGATCTGTCCGGGGAGAAAAGTCTCACCCTGGAACGTATCGTTGTTGATGATCAAAGGAGCCATCGGGCCTAAAGGCGACGACACAGAGGAACTCTCAATGAAAGCACCAATGTCGGTGTCAAAACCGGCGGATCTCGGGTAGGGGGTCCCGAACTGTGCGTCTAGGCCAGATGGTAACAGGAGGCAGGGAACACTTTGTTTTACCCAGGTTCGGGCCCTCTCGATGGAGGTAATACCCTACTCCTGCTTGATTAATATTGATGATATGGGTAGTACAAGAGTAGATCTACCACGAGATCAAGGAGGCTAAACCTTAGAAGCTAGCCTATGGTATGATTGTTGTGTATGGAGTTGATTGCCTACGGACTACAACCCTCCGGTTTATATAGACACCGGATAGGGTTCGGGTTACATCAAGTCGGTTACAATGGTAGGAGATCTTGAATATCCGCATCACCAAGCTTGCCTTCCACGCCAAGGAAAGTCCCATCCGGACACGGGACGAAGTCTTCAATCTTGTATCTTCATAGTCCAGGAGTCCGGCTGAAGGTATAGTCCGGCTACCAGAACACCACCTAATCCAGGACTCCCTTAGCAGCCTTAGCCGATAGAGTGGAACGTAAGGCAGCAAAACACAGGAGCCGGGCAAACCCAACATTTGACCAAAGACATGATTCGGAGCTGATGCATATAAGGCCAAACTCACGATGTCGAACACTCCCTAAGGTATTCGGTCTTTATGGTGTAAACCGGGCCTAAACAGTGCCCTTTGTAAGAAGCCCCTGGTGTCCAGGTACGTGCATTATTCTGACGTTGCCACATGCCAAGACGTCAGCATCCTTCTCAATTGTACTGAGAATCCGAGGGATGTGTATCAACAATAGACAATAAAAAAGGTTTACACAGGGTCTTAATCTAAAAAGAATCCTTGGAACGGGTCCCTGCTGCACGTCTGCGCCTGTGTCTCCTTTGTGCCGTATCCTGGACAGGTGTAGCATGATGGTCATCTGTAAAAGAGAGAAACTTAGGTGAAAAGTTGTCGTGCAAAAAGGTAGGTTTAAAGAAACCATGTACAATTCAATATGAGTAAAAACTGCCACTTCTCTGTGCGCGTTGAGCCCCTTGTATTTGTAATAGGGGTATGGCCATCAAACCTGTATGAATTACATATAGCTGCGCCGGACTCGTCGAACCGTGTCCGTGGTCTTGACAACCTATCAAATGCTTTAGTTGGTGAGGCCGTTTTTAGTGTGCGGCTGTCAAGGTAGTCGCACTCTCTTCGGCGCGCAAGGATCGCTCAATATTTCCATTCACTATAATGATGCCACGTGGACCAGGCATCTTAAGCGTGAGGGAAGCGTAATGTAGTAATGCATTAAAGCGAGCGAAAGCTTCGCGTCCAAGTAGTGCTTGATAGCCACTTTGGAACGGAGCAATGTGGAATGTTAAATTTTCGCTACGGAAGTTATTGGGGAAGCCGAATATAACCTCTAGTAGCAGGGAGCCCATGCAATGAGCCCCTGGGCCTGGCGTTACTCCTTTAAAGGTAGTATTGCGGTGGCAAATTTTCATTGGGTCAACCCCCATTTTGCGGATTGTGTCCTGATATATCAGGTTTAGACTGCCGCAACCGTCCATCAGGACTCGTGTGAAATGGTATCCGTCAATTATTGGGTCTAATACGAAGGCAGCCCATCCTGCACGCCGGATACTTGCTGAGTAATCCCGATGGTCGAAAGTGATCGGTTGAGACGACCAGTGGTAGGACTCCGCGGTGATGGGCCCTTGGGCATATTTCTCTGGGAGTGCCGCTTTGTTTCTCCCCTGGATCACGTGTAATACGTTCACTGTTTTGACTTCTGGTGGAAATTTCTTTTGTTCCCCAGTGTCTTGCTTGAGAGGCTCATCCTCGTCTTCGCTTGGTGTATCCTCCCCCTTGTGTATGGCGTTGAGCTTGCCGGACTGCTTGAAGACCCAACATTGTATGTGGGTGTGATTTGCAGGTTTATCGAGGGTGCTATGGATCTGACATATTTGGTCCAGAATTTTGTTTATGCTGGACAGTTCATCTCTGGCGCCTTTAGAGGGCGGCTTTTGCTGACCTGGCTGAGAACTTCTGAATCCTTCATTTACCGCCGTGCTCTTCGGGCTTTCTTCTTTATTCCGGAGCTTATTATTTTTGCTGCGATGTGATTTCCCGTTTCCATCTCTGACTTCGGATGTACTGGGGTCGCTGGTACTGCATCTGGCTAGCCAGCTATCCTCACCTGTGCAAAAGCGAGTCATGAGGCTTGTTAATGCTGCCATTGTTATCGGCTTTTCTTGGCCGAGGTGTTTGGCAAGCCATTCGTCGCGGATGCTATGCTTAAAAGCTGCCAAGGCTTCAGCGTCCGGACAGTCGACTATTTGGTTCTTTTTAGTAAGAAACCTGTTGCAAATCTTTCGGGCTGACTCTCCGGGCTATTGAGTTATACGACTCAAATCGTCCGCGTCCAGAGGTCGGACATAAGTCCCTTGAAAATTTGCCCGAAAAGCGTCTTCGATTTCTGCCCAGCTTCCAATGGAACTTTCAGGGAGGCTTTTGAGCCAGTGCCGAGCTGGCCCTTTGAGTTTGAGAGGTCAATACTTAATAGCGTGGAGATCATCTCCTCGAGCCATATGGATATGGAGGATATAGTCCTCAATCTAGACCCCCGGGTTTGTTGTTCCGTCATATGCCTCTATGTTTACGGGTTTGAATCCCTCTGGAAATTCATGGTCCAGCACCTCGTCGGTGAAACATAGGGGGTGTGCGGCACCCCTATATCTGGGTGTACCGCATTGTTCGGATGTTTGTTGTGTTACATCGTATGCTGGAGCGCGCTTGCGTGGTCCATAGATGGATCTGGTTGCGCCGTCCTTTTGATGCGAGCCCTCGCGTGGATCGCGTATTGGCGTATGTCCGGCGTTGTTTGCCGCTCTGTGTTGGCCGTGAGGTCGTCTATCCGGCCAGATGGCCATTTTAATTTTTGGTTGCGGGGGATCTAAGGCCTCCTCATCGAATTCAGGTAGCAACTTCCGCTTCGGGTAGCTCTTGGTGGGGTGATTACCGCCGTACTTCGCTGCTGTGTTGAGCACATTACTCCATCTAATTCTGAGTGTGTCTTGCGCAGCCTTGAGCCTTTGCTTCTGCATTTTTAGACTACTCGCGGTGGCAACGAGCCTTTGATGGGCATTCTGTTGCTCCATGTGTCTGTCCGATGTGATGTCGTCCGAACTGTTATCTTTGACAGAGTCGGGTTGTTCGGTTTGATTCTCCGTGTTGCCTTGGTACGGCGATGGTTCACCCTGCTCTAACGCTGGGTCTATATGATCATTGTTTCTGCCGAGGCGGGATTTGGAGCGGCGCTTACGCCGCCGCTTTGACTGCTTTTCGAGGGGACAACCCTTCGTTGCTTTCTTCCCTTCCTCGTCGTCGTCTTCTTTTGGTGTGTCCACCATGTATACGTCATGTTATGAAGCGGGCATCCAGTGCCCTGCAAGCAGTGGTTCCTGTTCGTCTCCTGCATCGTCGTCCATACCGTCGATGTCTTCGGAGTCAAAGTCGAGCATGTTGGTTAAGTCATCCATAGTGGCTACTAAGTGGGTGGTGGGTCGGCGGCGAATTTCTTCGTCATCCGCATCCCAACCCTGCCGGACATAGTTCGGCCAGGATCCTTCTAACAAGGAGAGAGACCTTAACGAGTTCAGTATGTCGCCAAAGGCGAGTGTTGAAAAATATCCGCAGAGGTGAACTCCATGATCGGTGCCCAGTCGGATTCGCTAGGAACGGGTGCGGGCGTTTCGGAGTCCGTGGCCGGAGAAGGATCCGGCAGTTTGACAACACGGCTCTCATGAAAGGTAAGGTCGATATCCGACTCGATCGCCGTAGAGGGTAAGGCCTTCGTGGCGGGGTCTATCCACCCGTCCATGGATGGCGCAACTGGCTCCGAATTGGGGGTCGGAGCGGCTGTCAGTGCGATCTGTTGAACACTGTCTGATGGTAGGGCTAGATCGTACTCATCGTGACCGTGTGACGCACAGGGCAGAGGCTCCAATCCGTCGAAGATCAAGTCTCCACGGATATCGGCCATGTAGTTTAAACTTCCAAACTTGAACTGACGGCCAGGGGCGTAGCTTTCAATCTGCTCCAGATGGCCAAGCGAATTGGCCCGCAGTGCAAAGCCGCTGAATACAAAAATCTGTCCCAGGAGAAAAGTCTCACCCTGGACTGCATCGCTAACGATGATCGAAGGAGCCATCAAGCCTAACGGCGACGACATAGAGGAACTCACAATGAAAGCACCAATGTCGGTGTCAAAACCGGCGGATCTCGGGTAGGGGGTCCCGAACTGTGCGTCTAACGCGGATGGTAACAGGAGGCAGGGGACACGATGTTTTACCCAGGTTTGGGCCCTCTTGATGGAGGTAAAACCCTACGTCCTGCTTGATTTATTCTTGATGATATGGGTATTACAAGAGTTGATCTACCACGAGATCGAAGAGGCTAAACCCTAGAAGCTAGCCTTTGGTATGATTGTATGTTAACGTTGTGTCCTACGGACTAAAACCCTCCAGTTTATGTAGACACCGGAGGGGGCTAGGGTTACACAAGGTCGGTTACAAAGGAGGAGATATCCATATCCGTACTGCCTAGCTTTCCTTCCATGCAAATAGAGTCCCATACGGACACGAGACGAAGTCTTCAATCTTGTATCTTGATAGTCTAACAGTCCGGCCAAAGGATATAGTCCGGCTGTCCGGAGACCCCCTAATCTAGGGCATCTTAAGCGTGAGGGAAGCATAATGCGGTATTGCATTAAAGCGAGCGAAAGCTTCGCGTCCAAGTAGTGCTTGATAGCCACTTTGGAACGGAGCAATGTGGAATGTTATATTCTCGCTACGGAAGTTATCGGGGAAGCCGAATATAACCTCTAGTAGCAGGGAGCCCATGCAATGAGCCCCTGGGCCTGGCATTACTCCTTTAAAGGTAGTATTGCGGTGGCAAATTTTCGTTGGCTCTACCCCCATTTTGCGGATTGTGTCCTGATATATCAGGTTTAGACTGCTGCCACCGTCCATCAGGACTCGTGTGAAATGATATCCGTCAATTATTGGGTCTAATACCAAGGCAGCCCATCCTACACGCCGGATACTTGCTGAGTAATCCCGATGGTCGAAAGTGATCGGTTAAGACGACCAGTGGCAGGACTCCGCGGTGATGGGCCTTTGGGCATATTTCTCTGGGAGTGCCGCTTTGTTTCTCCCCTGGATCACGTGTAATACGTTCACTGTTTAGACTTCTAGTGGAAATTTCTTTTGTTCCCCAGTGTCTTGCTTGAGAGGCTCATCCTCATCTTCGATTGGTGTATCCTCCCCCTTGTGTACGGCGTTGAGCTTGCCAGACTGCTTGAAGACCCAACATTCTATGTGGGTATGATTTGCAGGTTTGTCGGGGGTGCTATGGATCTGACATATTTGGTCCAGAATTTTGTTTAGGCTGGACAGTTCATCTGTGGCGCCTTTAGAGGGCGGCTTTTGCTGACCTGACCGAGAACTTCTGAATCCGGCGCTTACCGCCGTGCTCTTCGGGCTGTCTTCTTTATTCCGGTGCTTATTATTTTTGCTGTGTCGTGATTTCCCGTTTCCATCTCTGACTTCGGATGTACGGGGGTCGCTGGTACTGCATCTGGCTAGCCAGCTATCCTCACCCACGCAAAAGCGAGTCATGAGGTTTGTTAATGCTGCCATTGTTCTTGGATTTTCTTGGCCGAGGTGTCTGGCAAGCCATTCGTCGCGGATGCTATGCTTAAAAGCTGCGAAGGCTTTGGCGTCCGGACAGTCGACTATTTGGTTCCTTTTAGTAAGAAACCTGTTCCAAAGCTTTCGGGCTGACTCTCCGGGCTGTTGAGTTATACGACTCAAATCGTCCGTGTCTGGAGGTCAGACATAAGTCATTTGAAAATTTGCCCGAAAAGCGTCTTCGAGCTCTTCCCAGCTTCCAATGGAGCTTTCGGGGAGGCTTTTGAGCCAGTGCCGTGCTGGCCCTTTGAGTTTGAGGGGTAAATACTTAATGGCGTGGAGATCATCTCCTCGAGCCATATGGATATGGAGGATATAGTCCTCAATCTAGACCCCTGGGTTTGTTGTTCCGTCGTATGCCTCTATGTTTACGGGTTTGAATCCCTCTGGAAATTCATGGTCCAGCACCTCGTCGGTGAAACATAGGGGGTGTGCGGCACCCCTGTATCTGGGTGTACCGCGTTGTTCAGATGTTTGTTGTGTTACATCGTATGCTGGAGCGCGCTTGCATGGTCCATAGATGGATCTGGTTGCGCCGTCCTTTTGATGCGAGCCCTCGCGTGGATCGCGTATTGGCTTATGTGCGGGGTTGTTTGCCGCTCTATGTTGGCCGTGAAGTCGTCTATCCGGCCAGATGGTCGTTTTAATTTTTAGTTGCGGGGGATCTAAGGCCTCCTCATCGAATTCAAGTAGCAACTTCCGCTTCAGGTAGCTCTTGGTTGGGTGATTACCGCCGTACTTCGCTGCTGTGTTGAGCACTTTACTCCATCTAATTCTGAGTGTGTCTTGCGCAGCCTTGAGCCTTTGCTTCTGCGTTTTTAGACGCCTCGCGGTGGCAACGAGCCTTTGATGGGCATTCTGTTGCTCCGGGTGTCTGTCCGGTGTGATGTCGTCCGGACTGTTATCTTTGACAGAGTCGGGTTGTTCGGTCTGATTCTCCGTGTTGTCGTCGTTCGGCGATGGTTCACCCTGCTCTAACGCTGGGTCTATATGATCGTTGTTTCGGCCGAGGCGGGATTTGGAGCGGCGCTTACGCCGCCGCTTTGACTGCTTTTCGAGGGGACAACCCTTTGTTGCATCCTTCCGTTCCTCGTCGTCGTCTTCTTTTGGTGTGTCCACCATGTATACGTCATGTGATGAAGTGGGCGTCCAGTGCCCTGCGAGCAGTGGTTCCTGTTCATCTCCTGCATCGTCGTCCATACCGTCGATGTCTTCGGAGTCGAAGTCGAGCATGTTGGTTAAGTCATCGACAGTGGCTACTAAGTGGGTGGTGGGTGGGCGGTGAATTTCTTCGTCATCCGCATCCCAATCCTGCCAGACATAGTTCGGCCAGGATCCTTCTGACAAGGAGAGAGACCTTAACGAGTTCAGTATGTCGCCAAAGGCGAGTGTTGAAAAATATCCGCGGAGGTGAACTCCATGATCGGTGCCCAGTCGGATTCGCTAGGAACGGGCGAGGGCGGTTCGGAGTGCGTGACCGGAGAAGGATCCGGCAGTTTGACAACATGGCTCTCATGAAGGATAAGGTCGATATCCGACTCGATCGCCGCAGAGGGTAAGGCCTCCGTGGCCGGGTCTATCCACCCGTCCATGGACGGCGCAACTGGCTCCGAATTGGGGGTCGGAGCGGCTGCCGGTGCGATCTCTTGAACACTGTCTGATGATAGGGCTAGATCGTACTCATTGTGACCGTGTGACGCACAGGGCAGAGGCTCGAATCCGTCGAAGATCAAGTCTCCACAGATATCGGCCGTGTAGTTTAAACTTCCAAACCTAACCTGACGGCCAGGGGCGTAGCTTTCAATCTGCTCCAAATGGCCAAGCGAATTGGCCCGCAGTGCAAAACGCTGAATACAAAAATCTGTCCGGGTCGAAAAGTCTCACCCTGGACTGCACCGCTAACAATGATCGAAGGAGCCATCAAGCCTAACGGCGATGACACAGAGGAACTCAAAATGAAAGCACAAATGTCGGTGTCAAAACCGGCGGATCTCGGGTAGGGGGTCCCGAACCGTGCGTCTAACGCGGATAGTAACAGGAGGCAGGGGACACGATGTTTTACCCAGGTTTGGGCCCTCTTGATGGAGGTAAAACCCTATGTCCCGCTTGATTTATTCCTGATGATATGGGTATTACAAGAGTTGATCTACCACGAGATCGAAGAGGCTAAACCCTAGAAGCTAGCCTATGGATGATTGTATGTTATTGTTGTGTCCTACGGACTAAAACCCTCCGGTTTATATAGACAACGGAGGGGGCTAGGGTTACACAAGGTCGGTTACAGAGGAGGAGATATCCATATCCGTACTGCCTAGCTTTCCTTCCACGCAAATAGAGTCCCATCCGGACACGAGACGAAGTCTTCAATCTTGTATCTTGATAGTCTAATAGTCTGGCCAAAGGATATAGTCTGGCTGTCCGTAGACCCCCTAATCCTGGGCATCTTAAGCGTGAGGGAAGCATAATGCGGTATTGCATTAAAGCGAGCGAAAGCTTCGCGTCTAAGTACTGCTTGATAGCCACTTTGAAACGGAGCAATTTGGAATGTTAAATTTTCTCTACGGAAGTTATCGGGGAAGCCGAATATAACCTCTAGTAGCAGGGAGCTCATGCAATGAGCCCCTGGGCCTGGCATTACTCCTTTAAAGGTAGTATTGCGGTGGCAAATTTTCGTTGGGTCTACCCCCATTTTGCGGATTGTGTCCTGATATATCAGGTTTAGACTGCTGCCACCGTCCATCAGGACTCGTGTGAAAATGGTATTCGTCAATTATTGGGTCTAATACCAAGGCAGCCCATCCTGCACGCCGGATACTTGCTGAGTAATCCCGAAGGTCGAAAGTGATCGGTTGAGACGACTAGTGGCAGGACTCCGCGGTGATGGGCCCTTGGGCATGTTTCTCTGGTAGTGCTGCTTTGTTTCTCCCCTGGATCACGTGTAATACGTTCACTGTTTTGACTTCTAGTGGAAATTTGTTTTGTTCCCCAGTGTCATGCTTGAGAGGCTCATCCTCGTCTTCGCTTGGTGTATCCTTCCCCTTGTGTACGGCGTTGAGCTTGCCGGACTGCTTGAAGACCCAACATTCTCTGTGGGTATGATTTGCAGGTTTATCGGGGGTGCTATGGATCTGACATATTTGGTCCGGAATTTTGTTTAGGCTGGACAGTTCATCTCTGGAGCCTTTAGAGGGTGGCTTTTGCTGACCTGGCCGAGAACTTCTGAATCCTGCGTTTACCGCCGTGATCTTCAGGCTATCTTTTTATTCCAGCGCTTATTATTTTTGCTGCGCCGTAATTTCCCGTTTCCATCTCTGACTTTGGATGTACTGGGGTGTAACGCCCTCGATGCGGCTATATCTCTCACGTGTCGAAGCACGACTTAGAGGCATAACCGCATTGAAAGCAATGTCGCAAGTGAGGTAATCTTCACACAACCCATGTAATACATAAGGGAAAGAGATACATAGTTCGCTTACAATCGCCACTTCACACAATTACATGAATAAAGCATTACATCATCCAGATACAATCAAGGTCCGACTACGGAACCAAAATAAAAGAAGACTACCCCAAATGCTACACAGATCCCCGATCGACCCCAACTGGGCTCCACTACTAATCAACTAGAACGAAACAACACAAAGGACAAGATCTTCACCGAGCTCCTCCTTGAGCTTGGTTGCGTCATCTGCACGGTATCATCGGCACCTGCAAACTGGTTTTGGAAGTATCGGTGAGTCACAGGGACTCAGCAATTTCACACCCTCGCGATCAAGACTATTTAAGCTTATAGGAAGGGTAAAAGGTATGAGGTGGAAGTGCAGCAAGCGACTAGTATATATGGTGGCTAACCTATTCGCAAAAGAGAGCGAGAAGAGAAGGCAAAGCACGATCGAGAAACTATGATCAAGAAGTAATCCTAAAACAACCTACGTCAAGCATTACTCCAACATCGTGTTCACTTCCCAGGCTCTGCCGAGAAGAGACCATCACGATAACACACGCGGTTGATGTATTTTAATTAAGGTCATCTTCAGGTTTTCTACAACCGAACATTAACAAATTCCCATCTGCCCATAACCGCGGGCACGGCTTTCGAAAGTTCAAATCCCTGCAGGGGTGTCCCAACTTAGCCCATCACAAGCTCTCACGGTCAACGAAGGATAATCCTTCTAGCAGCAAGACCCGATCAGACTTGGAATCCCGGTCACAAGACATTTCGACAATAGTAAAACAAGACCAGCAAAGCCACCCAGATGTGCCGACAAATCCCGATAGGAGCTGCACATATCTCGTTCTCAGGGCACACCGCATGAGCCAGACGTCGGGTGGGCCAGCCCAAAGTTGCCCCTGGTAGCTCCGGACATCGCTCAGTTTGGACCAACACTCAGAGGAGCACTGGCCCGGGGGTTTAATAAAGATGACCCTTGGGTAGGCCTACCCAAGGGAAAGAAAAAGGCTAGGTGGCGAATGGTAAAACCAATGTTGGGCCTTGCTGGAAGAGTTTTATTCAAGGCAAACTGTCAAGGGGTTCCCATTATAACCCAACCGCGTAAGGAACGCAAAATCCGGGAACATGACACCGATATGACGAAAACTAGGGCGGCAAGAGTGGAACAAAACACCAGGCATAAGGCCGAGCCTTCCACCCTTTACCAAGTATATAGATGCATTAATTAGATAAGAGATATTATGATATCCCAACAAGTAAACATGTTCCAACAAGGAACAACATATCCATGTACCAACAAGGTACAAACTTCATCTTCACCTGCAACTAACAACGCTATAAGAGGGGCTGAGCAAACCGGTAACATAGCCAAAACAACGGTTTGCTAGAACAAGGTAGGTTAGAGGCTTGGCTTAACAACATGGGAGGCATGATAAGCAAGTGGTAGGTATCGCAGCACAGGCATAGCAAAAGAGCGAGCATCTAGCAAGCAAAGATAGAAGTGATTTCAAGGGTATGGTCATCTTGCCTGAAATCCCGCAAGGAAGAAGAACGAGTCCATGAAGAAGACAAACGGACGTATCCAACGGATCCTCACAACACGACGTTATCGGAAACAACCCGAAGAAGCAACACCGGAAAAAGCAAACAACATAGTAAACAACCATCATATAAGCATGGCATGATGCACAATCAAGTATGACGCATGTCCGGTTTAATGAAGCGTGGCATGGCAGAGTGCACAAACAAAACTACAAGTAAAATGGAGGCCAATATGCACCGGGATGCATATTGACGGAACACCACATCAATTATTTAGTTCTCTCTTGGTTATGTACCCAACAATATTAAATGTTGTTAAACATGGCAAGAGGGGAAGCATGATGAAACTATCTAATCTAGGCAAGTTTAAATGAGGCCGGAAGCAACGAACAACAATTCCGGTAAATCCCCATATGCATATATTAGGTTTGGTACTGTTCTGCCCTAAACCATATTTTAGAGTTATTAAACATGCAAAGTGAGTACACCATGTTAAACTAGGCATTTTTCTACCCCATTTACATATAAAAATTATTTAAAACCAAGCTAAGGTCATTTAGATATGAATTAAACCATTTTAACATGTCATTTGTGCAAAACAATGCAAACAACAATTTTAATCAGTTTTAGTAGGGATAAAAGTTGCATATTGTTAAACAACACGAAAAACTGAGCAAGATGCATATATGACATGTTTCATTTGGATGCATGGATATTTAGTTATGAGCATTTTAAACTGATGGCATTACTGTAAATAAGAATGCACTGGGAAATGGTAAAATGCACATACTGAAAAAAATATGCACGGGCCGGATTCAACGCACTGTGCAAGCCCAGTAGCAGATTTGTGTGCGTGCAAACAGTACAGGAAAAACAGAGCAAAAACTAGGACCGGCTGGGACTTGTTCCCACGACCTCCTGAATAGAGGAGCAGGGCGTTAACCACTGCGCTGCTGCTGCTGCATGTTGTGCAAATCAAGGGCGTCGCTCTACTTGAACAGAACCAGAGACTAGGCCTTCTTCTTCGTGGATCACCAAGGAACTGGGTGACGACGCCGGCGAGCAAGACGGCGACCGTCGCGACCACAGGCTAACGGCGGGGGTGCGGAAAACAGTGAGGATGCAGCTACAGGATGGGCGCGTTCAACGGCTCGACCTCGAGCTCGCCCTCGACTCGGGCATGGCACGGCGGCTTCAGGCGACGCAGGGCGGCAGTGTTCGAGGCCATGGCGGCGGGGACCTGGTTTCAGAGAGGGAGAAAGGTGAGCGCGAGAGGAGCTGTGCGGAAGGGAAAGAAA
The DNA here is from genome assembly GCF_003073215.2 of Triticum urartu. Taxonomy (NCBI): domain Eukaryota; kingdom Viridiplantae; phylum Streptophyta; class Magnoliopsida; order Poales; family Poaceae; genus Triticum; species Triticum urartu. The sequence goes on along the minus strand of NC_053027.1, from coordinate 342,377,478 downwards.
CAGAGCAGGGGCGACAGGAAACGAGGGCGGCAATGCTGTTCTGCCTGTTTCTGAAGAAAGGGAACAGCAGCAGAAGCATCCAGGCAGGGGTGCGCACGAGGATCGCCGGGAAGACAGCAGCGGCCGGCGGACTTGACGCGTGGGATCCGGCGAGGAGGCGTCGGAGATGGCCGGTTCGGGCCAGTTTGAGTCGGGGAGGCGAGGAGGCAGGGGTTCGGCCCTCGTCCTCGAGCGCTCGCAGAAACAGGGGAGGTGGAGGAGAGATGCAGGGGAGTGGAGGCGGCGAAGTTGACACGGGAATGGCCAGATCCGAGGCGGGGGAGGCAGATGCCAGGGACGGCTGGATCCGGCGTTCCCCCGGTGACGGCGACGGAACCTCGAGGCCGAGCTCAGGCAATTGCGCCCCCTTTGGTTCCCTGTCCAGAACAAAACAGGGAGGGAGTTTGAGAGTAGGGAATAAAAATAAGGCAGAGAAAGGAAGGGGAGAACGAGGTGAGGGGAAGGAGATCCGGTGGTCCGGCAGCAGAGCTCGTCGGCGCAACTGCTGGAGGCAAACAGCAGCGAGGTGGGACGCGGTCTCCTCGGTTGGGAGCTCGGGCTCCTGTGTGCACGGGCGGATCGGGAAGGTGGAGGTTGGCTGCGGGTTGGATCGATGGCGAGAAGTGGCTTGAGCTGGTTGGTCCGGGAGGGATCCCGAGGAACCAGGTGAAGTGGCGGCACGGTGGGAAAGGATGGATGGGACAAGGCCCTAAAATTTAGGGTTGCTGGTTTATATAGTGAGTGGGTCTATATGCAGACTAATGGAAGCCCTTCGATCTAAATCGGACGGCTGAGAAAATATAGGTTAGGAAGTCCAATTAACAAAACGGAGACGTTTTGTAGATGTTTGGGGTTGATCCGGATCCAACGGTGACGACTGCCCGGGTCGGGTTCGGGGACAACTTTCGGACGCGCGCGAGGGGAGGTCCGCGGTCTGACGAGAGAGGTTAGGTAGGGCCTGGCGGTAGGTAGTGAGCTGTTTAGACGGTCTCGAGCTGAGAGAAGAGAAGAGAGGAAGGCCCGGCGACTGTTTTCGGAGACCGAAAACGTCCGACGTGTGCCCGGCTATAATGCCGCTATAGTTTAACGGTTGGGCTATCAAACAAACTCTAAATGCGATGGAGCTTGATAGGCGGTCTGTCTACACTAAAATAAGACCGCACGCCAACTTTCAACCCATTCCGAGAACATTTTCCGGCCACTTATAAAATAATTTTTCGGACGTGTCGCGGGAGCGTGCGAGTGTGGTTGGGCTCAGAATGGACAACGGAGAGAACTCGGAGAACCCGGACGAATGCAGGTTTTAAAACATGATGATGCAATGCACATGATGACATGGCAAAATGCAACACGCAAGCAAATAACAAGGCAACAACAGCGAATAACAGGAGGACACCTGGCACATCGGTCTCGGGGCGTTACAACACTCCACCACTACGAGAGGATCTCGGCCCGAGATCTAGAATGGCACCGGAGGGACAACGCAAGAGATAAAGAAGAGGTAAAACTAAGTTGCTCCTTTGACAAATGAGTGAAACCAACGAACCTTGAAAAGGTTAAGCCATTTCAAGAAAATAATACAATGGAGAAGAACGAAGCTGAAAAACACTCCGTTAAAGAAAATAAGGAAGAACAAATTCGAACAGCTCTCCGGTTGGAAAGATATGCAAGGCTTGATAAAATAAAGAACTTGAGCAGCGAGCACACAATCCGGTTAAAAGGATAAGCACGAAAAGAACATGATATTTGCACAAACGAGATGATGGGTGAATATAGCAGCAATACAAAGCCTCTGGAAGAAATGAAAGAATAGAAGTTGGATCGTCGGAACAAAAGAACGGAGAAGAAAACAACATCTTCTACCTCCGATGAGCTTGAAAAGCATTTTAAAGAGAAGGGTCGCACGGAGTTGTTGGAAAACCAACAACGAAAAGAATAAGCTTGATATGGTCTTAAGGAATACATCTCAAATTATGAGGTGACAACCTGCCACTCACGGGAAAAGAATTGGATTGATAAGAACAAGGAGACGAGAAAGCTATATCACCGGGAGGATAAAAGAAGAACTTGGGTCATTTATAAGCACCATAATAGCAACAAACCTTAGAGAAGGCTTTAGGTGAAGTATAAACCCAAGATAACTCCAAAGAAGAGATTGATGGATTTAAAATACCTCATTTTTAATAACATGTGAATCATGAAACATGAACTCAAATTATCAAGAATGACATAATACCACCTCCAAATATACGGTAGAAAGAAATTGCACTCCGGATTGCAAGATGAAGAATGCTTGAGCTCCCTAGAAATGAATCTCGATGAAAACTTCGAGAAGGAATTAAATCCTTGATGAAACACCATGTTGAGCCTCCATGAAGAACTCCGGTAACAAAGGAATGAAAAGAAAGAGAAATTGAAAACACAAGGTGAATCCTTGCAATGATTTAGATGGATCTCCGTGATAATTAGAGCTTGGAACTCCGGGAAAGAAAAGATGAAACAAATGAAACTGAGAATTTGATAAGACTCCGGAATAAGGAATTAATCTCTTGGATGAAACAAGAATAAGAATTACATTATGCTTATCCTTCATCAATTAAATTGATGACAATCAATGGATTTGACATATTACTTATTCTCATAGAAAAGATTAAGAGAGATATAACATAAACTTGGGAAGGTCTTCGACGAATCCACCGGTAGGATTGAAAACAACAAATGAATTGATATGATAACAAGGTAAGAAGAATCTTGAACGAACCACCGTAAGAATTGAAAATGAATGAAGAGAAGATAAAGAAACACCGGGAATAATTAGCAAATGAACGAAGGTACTTGAGAGAATTTAGATACAAGAGGACGAATAGTTCATGAACTGATTAGAGAATACTTGACTGATGCACCGGTAAGATTTGGAGAACAATAGCTGAAAGTTGAGAATGAATAAGTCTTCTAAAATGATGGGCTCCGGAGGAAGGAAAAGAATTTTCGTGATCAAAACAATTATGAGAGGATGGCCTTGAACTAGAACCACGAATCTCTGAGAGAACGGATAAGATATGGAGGTAAAACCCTTCTTCGGTCTTCAAATGATGAGAAAGACGACGAGAAACACCATCGTGAATTATTGAGACACTCCGGAATAAAGAAGAATAGAAAAGTTGAACCAATGATGAAAAGAAATGAAGATCTTGGAGAGAGACATTTGACTGATGATAATTCATTCTTACGTCAAACTTTAGAAGATTTGAGAATAATTCCGGGAGAATAAGAAGAGTCAGGTAAGATCCTGGGAAAAGACCTGTGGGTTAGGGCCCACTGAAAAGATACACCATAGAACGATTTCAAAGAGAGATTGCACCGGTTGAATTTAAATGGCTTGAATGAGATAACATCCTCGAAAGAGCTTGAACGAAAGCAGAGTGTAAGCACGAATCTTCGGGATATCTTGAGCACTCCGGAACAATTGAATAGCGAGAAATGAATGATTATGAGGTGCACAGGCATGAGGAGGTATTTGAAACGAGGAAAAAGGGATATGATCAACACCAAAACTTGGATTGAATTCACCGGAGAAGAAAACGAGTGAAGGGTGACGAACTGGAAGCTCCGTTAGAATCTTCATGAGAATAGCCGGATAAGAACATTGACGGAAAAAGAGTGGAGAGGCTTCCCATCAATAAAATGATAGTTGAGTAAAAATTCTGAGTCCTCGAAGAAAACAAGGGAGGGAGGGCGGGGAAAAAACAAAGGAAACTTGGAGACGGCTGAAACAAATACCGTTGAGAAGAACTGATAATTGATCTTGCGGATGTTGAAATGATCAGATCCACTTGAAGAAAAGCACACCTGTGAAAAGGATTGACATGAAAAACTCGATGATCGAGAAGGATTAGTATTCACATAGGAATATGAGAACACCATTTAGGAAAGGTATGGAATCCACATTTGACTTCGAAGCAACTCGAATCCCATAACTCAAAACAAAAACAAAGGATTGGCTTGCAGAATAAGCCGGAACAAACATATGATAGAGATTTCGTCCGAAGTTTTCATGGTGGGGCCTACACGGGCTCGATCGTACATCACCATCATGTACAAGGCAGTGCACATGACATACGAAGCGTCCCCGAGTCGGCATAGCCAAGGAATCTTTAAGACACAATGAGACCATTGTAAAACCAACCGTGAATAGGCGGACCACTAGACGTCGAACCCCAATTTCATATCATACATCTGTCGGAAAGATATCCTAAGAGCTACTTGAATTCCCACTTATAAACTCCCGAAACTTTTCCGGTTATGTAATCAGATGTTGGGGATACATGGGAAGCATAATATCTCACCCAAAACTAGCAAATCCTACATCCAGCTGTATCCATCCTTCAACACATAACCAAGAAACCTTCAGAAATCATCTACCTCAACCTTCGAAAAGCATCCGTTATACGAGTTATGGCAATACTCCCGAACTCCCGCCCCAGTACTGGGTGGCGTCGAGGTTATCTCACCAACAACTGCATAAAAGAGATTTTCGATGTCCGCAAAACTAAACTCAGGTATTCCAGAACTGCAACGATAAAATTGTGACGACAACACCTCGGAGCTCAACTCCCCGGGACACTGCCAGAACCCCTAAATGACAGGAGGCACCAAGAACAATGTTCTCGTCACAAAACCATCGGAACGATTCCAAGATACCCGCGTGATTCTAAATTTTTTTTACTGAAATTTGAGAAGAGAAGAGTCAAAACTCTACGTCAGGATGCCTCACCAGAGCGACGAAGGGACTGAGGAGTAAAAATAATTCCTAAAATATCCGATATATAATTCCTAATGACTCAAAACATTTCTAGACTCAATAACGCCAGTGATTCGATCAAGCAGGGGGCTCCTAAGGTCGGGGAAGGCTCTGATTACCAACTTGTATCACCCTCGATGCGGCTATATCTCTCACGTGTCGAAGCACGACTTAGAGGCATAACCGCATTGAAAGCAATGTCGCAAGTGAGGTAATCTTCACACAACCCATGTAATACATAAGGGAAAGAGATACATAGTTCGCTTACAATCGCCACTTCACACAATTACATGAATAAAGCATTACATCATCCAGATACAATCAAGGTCCGACTACGGAACCAAAATAAAAGAAGACTACCCCAAATGGTACACAGATCCCCGATTGACCCCAACTGGGCTCCACTACTGATCAACTAGAACGAAACAACACAAAGGACAAGATCTTCATCGAGCTCCTCCTTGAGCTTGGTTGCGTCATCTGCACGGTATCATCGGCACCTGCAAACTGGTTTTGGAAGTATCGGTGAGTCACGGGGACTCAGCAATTTCACACCCTCGCGATCAAGACTATTTAAGCTTATAGGAAGGGTAAAAGGTATGAGGTGGAGCTGCAGCAAGCGACTAGCATATATGGTGGCTAACCTATTCGCAAAAGAGAGCGAGAAGAGAAGGTAAAGCATGATCGAGAAACTATGATCAAGAAGTGATCCTAAAACAACCTACGTCAAGCATTACTCCAACACCGTGTTCACTTCCCGGACTCCGCCGAGAAGAGACCATCACGGCAACACACGCGGTTGATGTATTTTAATTAAGGTCATCTTCAGGTTTTCTACAACCGAACATTAACAAATTCCCATCTGCCCATAACCATGGGCACGGCTTTCGAAAGTTCAAATCCCTGCAGGGGTGTCCCAACTTAGCCCATCACAAGCTCTCACGGTCAACGAAGGGTATTCCTTCTAGCGGGAAGACCCGATCAGACTCGGAATCCCGGTTACAAGACATTTCGATAATGGTAAAACAAGACCAGCAAAGCCACCCAGATGTGCCGACAAATCCCGATAGGAGCTGCACATATCTCGTTCTCAGGGCACACCAGATGAGCCAGACGTCGGGTGGGCCAGCCCAGAGTTGCCCCTGGTAGCTCTAGACATCGCTCAGTTTGGACCAACACTCAGAGGAGCACTGGCCCGGGGGTTTAATAAAGATGACCCTTGGGCAGGCCTAACCAAGGGAAAGAAAAAGGCTAGGTGGCAAATGGTAAAACCAATGTTGGGCCTTGCTGGAAGAGTTTTATTCAAGGCAAACTGTCAAGGAGTTCCCATTATAACCCAACCGCGTAAGGAACGCAAAATCCAGGAACATAACACCGATATGACGGAAACTAGGGCGGCAAGAGTGGAACAAAACACCAGGCATAAGGCCGAGCCTTCCACCCTTTACCAAGTATATAGATGCATTAATTAGATAAGAGATATTGTGATATCCCAACAAGTAAACATGTTCCAACAAGGAACAACCTATCCATGTACCAACAAGGTACAAACTTCATCTTCACCTGCAACTAACAACGCTATAAGAGGGGCTGAGCAAAGCGGTAACATAGCCAAAACAACGGTTTGCTAGGACAAGGTGGGTTAGAGGCTTGGCTTAACAACATGGGAGGCATGATAAGCAAGTGGTAGGTATCGCAACATAGGCATAGCAAAAGAGCGAGCATCTAGTAAGCAAAGATAGAAGTGATTTCAAGGGTATGGTCATCTTGCCTGAAATCCCGCAAGGAAGAAGAACGAGTCCATGAAGAAGACAAACGGACGTAGCCAACGGATCCTCACAACACGACGTTATCGGAAACAACCCGAAGAAGCAACACCGGAAAAAGCAAACAACATAGCAAACAACCATCACATAAGCATGTTTGAACCTGTTAATGGATGAATTGGCCGTAGCTCAGTGTTCATCTTTTGTCAAGCATTATGAGTGGATCCATGCCATGTATTTTGTTGCCATGTTTGAGTGATGTAGCATAATTATCTTGATGCATTTAGATGGCTACTTGCGGTTTATCGCAGATCGGTGCCATATTTGTTTTGCTTGCCTTTCCCAAGCCGTGCATCCGATTCCGGTGATCTTTATATCGATTTCAAGCGAAATCATCTCCTCTTTCCAGTGGCACTCTTGGATTTCCAAGTTGAGTCCAGGTTCATTCTTTCCCTTGCAAATCATGCATATGCATCGCATACCGCATCCCGCATATCATACCATGTTCATGTGTTGGTTGTTTACTATGTTGTGTGCTTCTTTCCGGTGTTTGCTTCTTTGGGTTGGTTCCGATAACGTCGTTATTTGTGAGGACCCGTTCGACTGCGTCCATTTGTCTTCTTCATGGACTCGTTCTTCTTCCTTGTGGGATTTCAGGCAAGATGATCATACCCTTGAAATCACTTCTATCTTTACTTGCTAGTTGCTTGCGCTTTTGCTATGCCTATGCTGCGATACCTACCACTTTCTTATCATGCCTCCTATATTGTTGAACCAAGCCTCTAACCCACCTTGACCTAGCAAACCGTTGTTTGGCTATGTTACCGCTTTGCTCAGCCACTCTTATAGCGTTGTTAGTTGCAGGTGAAGATTGAAGTTTGTTCCTTGTTGGAACATGGAGATGTTGTTCCTTTTTGGAACATGTTTACTCGTTGGGATATCACAGTATATCTTATTTAATTAATGCATCTATATACTTGGTAAAGGGTGGAAGGCTCGGCCTTATGCCTGGTGTTTTGTTCCACTCTTGCCGCCCTAGTTTTCCGTCATATTGGTGTTATGTTCCCGGATTTTGCGTTCCTTACGCGGTTGGGTAATAATGGGAACCCCTTGACAGTTTGCCTTGAATAAAACTCTTCCAGCAATGCCCAACATTGGTTTTACCATTCGCCACCTAGCCTTTTCTTTTCCCTTGGGGGCCGCGCGCCCAAGGGTCATCATTATTTTAACCCCCCCGGGCCAGTGCTCCTCTGAGTGTTGGTCCAAACTAGAGCCCCTTGCAGCGCCACCTCGGGGAAACTCGAGGGCTGGTTTTAGTTGTACGGACTGCTCATCCGGTGTGCCCTGAGAACGAGATATGTGCAGCTCCTATCGGGATTTGTCGGCACATTCGGGCGGTGTTGATGGATTTGTTTTACCATTGCCGAAGTTGTCTTGTAGAACCGGGATGCCGAGTCTGATCGGAATGTCTAGGGAGAAGGTATATGCTTCGTTGACCGTGAGAGCTTGTGATGGGCTAAGTTGGGACTCCCCTACAGGGATTTGAACTTTCGAAAGCCGTGCCCACGGTTATGGGCAGATGGGAATTTGTTAATGTCCAGTTGTAGAAAACATGAAGTTGACCTTAATTAAAATGCATCAACCGCGTGTGTAACCGTGATGGTCTCTTTCCGGCGGAGTCCGGGAAGTGAACACGGTGTTGGAGTTATGCTTGATGTAGGTTGTTCTAGGATCACTTCTTGATCATACTTTTATCGACCGTGCTTTGCCTTTTCTTCTCGCTCTCATTTGCGTATGTTAGCCACCATATATGCTAGTCGCTTGCTGCAGCTCCACCTCATACCTTTACCTTACCCATAAGCTTAAATAGTCTTGATCGCGAGGGTGTGAGATTGCTGAGTCCCCGTGGCTCACAGATACTTCCAAAACCAGCTTGCAGGTGCCGATGAGTCCGTGCAGATGACGCAACCAAGCTCAGGAGGAGCTCGATGAAGATCTTGTCCTTTGTGTTGTTTTGTTCTAGTTGATCAGTAGTGGAGCCTAGTTGGGGTCGATAAGGGACCTTTGTCGCATTTGGGGTTCTTCTTTTATTTTGGCTCTGTAGTCGGGCCTTGATTGTATTTGGATGATGTAATGCTTTATTCATGTAATTGTGTGAAGTGGCGATTGTAAGCCAACTATGTATCTCTTTCCCTTATGTATTACATGGGTTGTGTGAAGATTACCTCACTTGCGACATTGCTTTCAATGCGGTTATGCCTCTAACTCGTGCTTCGACACGTGGGAGATATAGCCGCATCGAGGGCGTTACAACAGGGCACATAAAAATACAAGGGTTGCATCTCTGTAAAGATGGCACGAAGATGCTCCTAAAATATGTAGACATGATGCTCAAAAGATGCACACACAAAATGCTATGAAGACAAATCAGCATGTTATGATGGATTCCAGCAAACAACATCATTTAGCACTTTTGCAACAATGATTAGGGCATCAATGTGGACGGTAACATGCATGCAAATGACACTAGCATGAAGAGCATCACGCGATGAACATTTTGACATATCATACGCACAAAAACAAAGTTACGAGCACGAACTTATGGCATGTCAAAGGGGCACAGATGAGATGGATTTCCTAGGGACTTAGAGAGAAAAACTATCCCAAGATCTAGGGTTCGTCCATGCGTGCGAACCAAGGTGAGGCCGAGTTCGCCGGAGCCAGCCGGTGCGGAGGTGGACGATGAGGGGGTGGCCGGAGAAGGCCGGGGAGGTCCGGGTCGCCAGATCCTGGCGGCGCCGACCCGGATCTGACCGGAGGCGATGCCGACGAGGGGTCCTGCGGCGGACGGTGGTGCAGGAGGGCGCAGTCAGCGGCGGGCAGTGGCCGTGCGGAGACCGAAGCGGAGCGAGGCGGCGGCTCAGGCGCGTGGGCTGGGAGGGCCCCGCGCGAGCCTGGCGGGCCTGCAGCAGTGGGAGCGGGCGGAGGCCACGTGGCGCGACGGAGTTGGCCCTGGGCGGCGGTTGGACGCGTCCGACACGGAGGGAGAGGGTGGAACTAGGGTTTGCTCCAGGATTTTGACGGGGGAGGACTTTTTATAGGTAGAGGGATCTAGGAGAGGAGTTTTGAGGTGCGGTTTATGCCCGCACGATCTTGATCCAATGATGGAGAGCATGGAGGGGGTTGGATGGGCTAGTTGGTGTTGTGGAGTGGTGTTGGGCTGCAAGGAGAGAGGGGTTTCGATGATTACACGGTTAATCGTTGGGGCATGAAACGACCTCCAAATGGATCGAAATTTGACAGGCGGCCTACCGGTGATGTACCAAGGCCACTTGACAAATCTCGGTCCATTCTGAGAACATTTTTCTCCCGCTCACGAAACGAGATCTGAGAAGTGCAACGGGTGCATGTGTGAGTTTCGGATTCCGAAATAGACAACAGGGAAAATGACCGGATGCATGAGACGAACACGAATGCAAATGAGATGCACATGATGACATCATATGAAATGCATGCCATGAACAAAATGCAAAACGAAGACAAAACCCAATCACGGAGGACAAACATAAAACCTAACTGGAAATGGCAAGAGTTGGAGTTACAATTATGGAATGTCACATCCAGTATGTTACAACTCTCCACCACTACAAGAGGACCTTGACCTGAGATCTAGGACTGAAAGAACTTCGGATATTCAGAACAGAGGTGATCCGCGCGCTGCCAAGTAACTCCTTGGTCGGAATGGTGGAACCACTTAACTTTCAGGAATTTGATTGACTTCTTGTGAGTCTTGCGCTCGTTTTCTTCAAGAATGGCAACGAGATGCTCATGATAAGACAAGTCTTCTTGGAGGTCAATCTCCTTGAAGTTGACAGTGCGCTCGGGCGTCTTGAAGCACTTGTGAAGCTGTTACACGTGAAACACATCGTGCACATTTGAGAAGTTGGACAGAAGCTCAAGTTCATAGGCGAGGTCGCCTCTTTTGGCAATGATCTTGAAAGAACCCACGTATCTCGCGGCAAGCTTCTCTTTGATAGCAAAGCTTTGAGTGCCTTTCATGGGAGAGACTTGGAGGTAGACATGCTCTCCGATCTTGAAAGCCAAGTCACGGTGCTTGCTATCATAGTAGCTCTTCTGGCACGATTGCGTGGCTTTGAGATTTTCACGGATGACTTTACACATTTCTTCAGCTTCTGTGATCAAGTCATTGCCAAGAGGTTGGCGTTCACTAGTCTCAGACCAACTGAGAGGAGTACGACACTTTCTGCCATAAAGAATTTCAAATGGGGCCTTGCCCGTACTTGCTTGGAAGCTGTTTTTGTAGGAGAACTCGGCATATGGGAGGCAATCTTCCCACTTCATACCAAAAGAGATGACAAAAGCTCTGAGCATGTCTTCGGGGATTTGATTGACTCTCTCGACTTGGCCACTTGTTGGAGATGGAAAGCCCTGTTGAAGCGAATGTTGGTGCCCATGGCCTTCTGGAAGGAGTCCCAGAACATGGAAGTGAAAATGCTTCCACGGTCTGAAGAGATCAATTGCGGAATTCCGTGCAACGAGACAATTCTAGAGTTATATAGCTCTGCCAACTGAGTTGCCGTGATAGATTCTTTGATTGGAAGGAAATGAGCCACTTTAGTAACGTTCTCAATGACAATGAAGATAACATCACTCCCACGCTTGGACTTGGGAAATCCAGTGACAAAGTTCATTTCGATATGATCAAACTTCCATTGCGGAATAGCAAGAGGTTGGAGGAGACCAGCTGGTCGTTGATGTTCTACTTTCACCCTTCGACAGACATCACATTCATTCATGAATTGAGCAATCTCTCGTTTCATTCGAGTCCACCAATACGATTGCTTGAGGTCATGGTACATCTTCGAACTGCCTGGATGAATGGAAAGAATAGAACTGTGTGCTCCGTTCATTATGACCTTCCTTAGATCACCTTTAGGAACCACAATCCGGTCCTCAAAGAATAAGGTGTCCTTGTCATCAATGTGATAGCACATGTATGTGGGTAAGCCCTTGGCAACACCCTGTTTCACCTTCTTCACCATGCCATCTAGGAGTTGTGCCTCACGAATTTGATCTTCCAAAGTTGGAGTGACTTGAAGGTTGGCAAGAAAACCTCGAGTAACAACTTGGAGGTTGAGCTTTCGAAATGCTTCATAAAGATCCGGTTGGAATGGCTTGAGAATTAAGCTATTGCAATAAGCCTTTCTGCTCAAAGCATCTGCAATCACATTAGCCTTGCCTAGAGTGTATTCAATACTTGCATTGTACTCTTGAATCATTTCGACCCAACGAGTTTGCTGGAGGTTGAGGTTGGGTTGATTAAAGATATATTTGAGGCTCCTGTGATTGCTGAAAATGTCCACTTGCCTTCCCAACAAGAGATGTCTCCATGTTATTAATGCATGGACAACTACCGCCAACTCAAGATCGTGAGTGGGGTAGTTCCTTTCATTCGGCTTCAACTGACGAGAAGTATAGGCCACAAATTTCTTCTCTTGCATTAACACCGCACCGAGACCTTGCAACGAGGCATCACAGAAAACTTCGTATGGCTTGGACTCATCAGGAGTTAGGACAGGAGCTGTGAGGAGTTTCTCTTTGAGAGTGTTGAAAGCAACGTCACACTCAGGAGTCCAGGAATACTTGACATGCTTCTGGAGGAGGTTGGAAAGAGGCTTAGAAATCTTTGAGAAATTCTCAACAAATCTTCGGCAATAGTTTGCAGGCCCAAGGAAAATCCTGAACATGGCATAGACAGCATCAGGTAGCAAAGTTTAGAGCTAGTAAACTACATGCTACAAGAACCTATCATGGAAAACTTGAGCACGGCATGCTAGTACTAAAGGCAATGAAAAATAATCCCTTACTAAACATGATCCAAAGATGCATAGGAAAGATGGTAGCATCAATGCAAACATGGCAAGTGATATGAACAGATTCAGACAGTGGAAAAACAAGACATGGCAGAAACAGATTCATGATAGCAACATTGGAAGCTCATGGAACTCACCACAAAGCATTTCATGGCATCACAAGGTAAGTAACAGTAACAAGACACATCTATGAAGCTAAACATCGTAAGAGCATAGTCATAGGGTGCATGGATCACTAGCAAAAACACATGGAAAAATGCACTTCCTGTTAACAAACTGACAGCAACAATATTTAGCAAAAGGAGACCATGGTAATGACAAGCTACAGTACCCCATAATTATAAATAGAGACATGAATGGATAGAGCATAACCATATCATCAAAACTCCACCATTGAACTTCATTCAAAAATGCACGGATTTACTTGTGGCAACAAGTCAAGATAGCAGAAAAACTAAGTAGCTGAAAACAACAACATCAAGTGGCCTACTTTACATGCTTTTGCTAGTCACCACAGGGCACATAAAAATACAAGGATTGCACCACTGTAAAGATGGCATGAAGATGCTCCTAAAACATGTAGACATGATGCTCAAAAGAAGCACGCACAAAATGCTATGAAAAAGACAAATCAGCAAGTTATGATGGATTCCAGCAGACAACATCATTTAGCACTTTTGCAAGGATGATTAGGACATCAATATGGACAGTAACATGCATCCAAATGACACTAGTATGAAGAGCATCACATGATGAACATTTTGACATATCATACGCACAAAACGGAGCTACGAGCACGAAGTTATGGTATGTCAAAGGGGCACGCATGAGATGGTTTCCTAGGGACTTAGAGAGAAAAACTACCCCAAGATCTAGGGTTCATCCAGGCCTGCGAACCGAGGCAAGGCCGAGTTCACTGGAGCCGGCCGATGCAGAGGTTGACGACGAGGGGGTGGCCGGAGATGGCCGGGGAGGTCCGGTTCGCCGGATTCGGGCGGCGCCGGCTCGGATCTAACCGGAGGCGACGCCGGCGAGGGGCGCTGTGGCGGACGGCGGTGTAGGAGGGCGCGGGCGGCGGCTGGCGAGGCGGCGGGCGGTGGCCGGAGCGGGGTGAGGCGGTGACGCAGGCGGGCGCGGGCGGCGAAGGGCGGCGGGCGGCGGTTCGGGCGCGCAGGCCGGGAGGGCCCCGCGCGGGCGTTTTGGGATGGCGGCGGTGGGAGCAGGCGGAGGCCACATGGCGTGACGGGGTTGGCCTGGGGCGGCGGCTGGATGCGTCCGACACCGACCGACGTGTCCGGTGCGGAGGGAGAGGGTGGAACTAGGGTTTGCTCCAGGATTTTGATGGCGGAGGCCATTTTATAGGTAGAGGGAGCTAGGAGAGTAGTTTTTCGGTGTAGTTTTCGCCACACGATCATGATCCAACGACGGAGATCATGGAGGGGGTTTAGATCGGCTAGTGGGCTGTTGTGGAGGGGTGTTGGGCTGCAAGGAGAGAGGGGTTTCGGCGGTTACACGGTTAACCGTTGGGGCATCAAACGACCTCCAAATGGAACGAAATTTGACAGGCGGCCTATCGGTGATTTACCAAGTCCACTTGACAAATCTCGGCCCATTCCGAGAACATTTTTCTGCCACTCATGAAACGAGATCTGAGAGGTGCAACGGGTGCATGTGTGAGTGTCGGATTCCGAAATGGACAACGGGGAAAATGACCGGATGCATGAGACGAACACGAATGCAAATGAGATGCACATGATGATATGATATGAAATGCATGGCATGAACAAAATGCAAAACGAAGATAAAACCCAACCACGCAGGACAAACATAAAACATAGATGGAAATGGCAAGAGTTGGAGTTACAATTATGGAATGTTACATCCAGGATGTTGCACGGGGTCATCCCACGCATGCGCTCAAACTTTATTTTGTCTAGCATGTGACAAACACACACACACACACACACACACACACCTATACACCTATATAGTGTGTGAATAACTTTGAAAGTTGGTCGTTCGATGAAACCAATCTGACGGTACATAGATGGCAAATCCGAGCACTACTGGCCGTTGGATATCATCTACATTCCACCAGATTCTACCACAAGTACAATCTAGAAGACTCCATGGTTGAACTTAAGCATAGTGCACAAACCTCAAAACACAAGCACTTCTCGTTTGTTCTCTAGAATCTTCCATATCTTAATTGCCCAATTTTTTTTTCTAAATGAATTGTCACTTTTTGTTTTTACCTTTACAATGGATAATTCCATGAATCTTAAAATAGATTTTTTATGAAACTAATTGATTTTGGATGAGATGAACTGCATGTGCTGTTTTGAATGAAAACCTAGTAGAGAAGGAGGCGTGAGCTACACGACGCATGCGCACATTGCTTACCCATGTACTTCATGTGCCGTTGAAAGGGCTCGGGGTTGACGTTTGATCTAGGAGCATCCAATGGTGCACACGTACGATCTGTGGGATTTGGGTTCTGGCCAATCAAAATGCATGACTCAGATCACGCGTGCAGCAGGGGGGGAGAATATCATACGGAAACCAACATTAGGTTGAAACTGGTGAAAACCACGAGAAAAAGATGTTTTGAAGTTTCAAAAAATTTTGAAAAAAAATGAGGGATGTTAAGAGGTTGATGTTTTATTGCCACACAAAATTTCAAGTTGAAACACATTACGAGATGTCACTACTGCAGGATGCTGCTAACGCGACACTACGATCAGAGACCCTTTCACGAAACTGTGTTCGATGCACTAATCACAAACGGGGATGTAAAAAACTCGTCAAAAAAGGTGCAAACGTTTGCGATGGAGGATGCATCAAACACGGTTCAGATTTTACTTGCGTGTGCGATGCAAGGCATACAGTTTAGTTCAATGAACTGTTTGTGATGATGAGGAACAAAAGAAACGGGCAGCTAGATGAAGGTGTGTGTGCGATATACAGCATACGACTCGCTCAGATGAACTGTTTGTGATTAGGTAACACAAAAGAAACGGTCAGCCAGATGAAGGTGTGTGCGATATACAGCATGCGGTTCACTCGGATGAACTATTTTCTTTGAGCCAAGAGAATAGAAATGGTTCAATATAACAAGATGTGTGTGATACATGGTAAAGAGGTCTGTAATCAGAAATGTGTGCGAAGATCGATAATAGAACAAACGATTGCTACTAATAAGCCGTGTGTGTTGTGGGCAAACGCTTGGTGGTATACAATTGTCAGCAATTGATGAAATCATCACCAACGGGTTCCCCAGTATTGTCCGTGTGCGATGTCATTGCACACAGAACAACAACATATTTACTTATAACTTATAAGGACTTGATTCCATAAATAGATCGAACATCGAATTACATATGTTGCTAGTACACACATGACCTTTGCACACACGAAAGTACGTTCCAAAATGCCTAGGAAACTCAAATAATTTATAGAAAGGCAAAACGAACCGTGAATAATTTCATATTTTTAGGACGACACTACTATATATAGTTGCATGTTGCCTTTGTAAAATAAATCAAGGAGGGAAGAGACAGCGTATGTCGTTTCACACACATAGGTGACAAGGTCTGTCTCGGAACCATGAGCCTTTTTGAGAGAAGCTCCGGTTTGTACGAAGTTTGTACCAAAACTTGTCCCAAATTGGACTAATTTTTTACCACAACATGTTGCTGCAATGTCATAACACCATGCAATGTTTCATGATTTTGAGGCGAGCTTTGGATTTACAGTAATTTTAAAACCAGGTTTCTCAATGTTTGCTATCGAGTCGGCACCGCCATGGATAGGCTTTTTGTTGGTGCCCTGGGAACGGGGGTACCCAGACTTGCTTGCCCGCGGCCCAGGGCGTGGCTCATCCGGCGGCCTGGTACGGCCTATCTTCATCAGTAAACACTCAACACCCTCGCGAGGGGCCAAGCCTCGCGAGGCAGACGACACAAGACCTCCTTAGGGACAACATCACTAGGCTGGCTCACGAGGAGCGGAGAGATCAAGGCGAGGGGCACCTCGTGAGGTTCCCGTGACTTGAGCCATGATAACCAAGGCCAGGCGGGCGCCAGGGGTCGCAGAGTACAAGTTGCCTCCTTGATGCTAAAGGGGCAGGCAAAGACGAGGAGTCCCGAGGCATTAGTCAAAGGTTTCCATATCGGTGCAACGAGAGCAAGATCAGCAGGGTGGCAGGACGGAGGTCATCGCGGAGCCCACGACGGCTTCACCACCAGAGCCTTTGGCAGCCGAAGACCACCTTTTGTCAGGATAGATTGTACTAGTTCTCCCCTTTCAAATTGGCTATTGTGGGATCCCTTCCCTCCTAATATTTGGGAAGAGGACCCGGGCCTCTATAAATAGGGCTAGCCACCACCATAGAAGGGGGAGAAAAATGAGACCATCCACACAAACACACAAGCTCATAGAGCTCAAGAACACCTCCCCTCAGGAGGTTGTTCTTCCCTTTTACTTGTTCATCCGCAGCCTGCAAGGCAATCCACCACACCACACTGGAGTAGGGTATTACACCGCAACGGTGGACCGAACCAGTATAAACTCTTGTGTCCCTTGTTCCTAGGGTTCGGCGTGCTAGGCTTTGAGATCGTGGCGAGAGTGTGAGCTAGGGGGAGAGAGATCTTCGTGCGCACCCCAGTGTTTGAACCTCAAGGGTTTGTCAGAACCTGTAATCCAACATTTGGCATGCCATGTAGGGGTGCGCTGAAGCATCTCTACCGTCAGCTGATCCGCCAACACCCTGCGTTCTCGATGTCCAGCGACGCGAGGACCAACGCCGACCAGTGAGCTACTTGGCCCGTTAGTGCGGCACCGTCCGCCCAAGGAGACCTCAACTCCGCGCTCCAGGCGGCCCGCACACCGCTGAATTCCACGGGACGCGGGCGGCGCAGATCAATGCCTTCCACCCTCACACCGCGGCGTCCGTGGGCCGCCGCAAGATCCTCAAGCTACGCAGTACTGACGGCGCCAGACACTCGACGGGAACAGGCGAACATGCGAGCCGCGCTCGTGGTGGCGCGGGAGCTCTGCGGTGCCGTCTCATGGAGAGCGGCCGTGATGTGTAGCTGGAACATGTCGCCGAGCTGTTCGATGCTGCACCCAGGGGTACGCCGCCTTTCTACTCCCTACTTACATCTCAAGTTGTGGCCATGTCGCACGACGGGCCTTGCTACGCCCGCTTGCTCCCAGGTGCACCAGGAGGGCTCGCCAGTGCCAGCATGCCTAGCGGGGCCGGACATCTAGCCGCGCCCTTGCCTCTCCCTGGTGGGCGGAGGTGCGGGAGTTGCTTCTCACAGTCCCAATCGAGTGCCACCCTACAGCCACCTAGGAGGCGCACCGGGCTCGGCGGCGTGGGGCATAGGGCACCTCGGTGGAGCTTCCGGAGAGGCAGCTCAGGAAGCCTATGTGCCCCGCATGGTGGATCAGGAGTACATGCGAGAGGACGACCCCTGCACGTTCCTCGAGCCAGGCTGGGAAGGAGAGATGCTGGAAGCCAAGGCCTTCCATGAGCTACCCAGGAGCCTCGCCGACCACACCAACGACAACCACCGCAGGGTACCACTGATATCTCAGGAGCAGGCTTACGCTAACCATGGGTCGCAGGTGGACCAGGCCGCAGCGGCGAATAGCGATGCCAACACGGCAGCCCCACTCCAGTTAGGGGCAGCGCACTGGGGGCTGCACGGAAGGGGTCCGGAGCAAGGCCCTCCCACATGTCCCACGGGACAAGGCGTCGCTCAGAGGTAGGTCCTCTGCTAGGGAGGTGCCGGCGAGCCCTCCCCCCGGCAGAGGGCCCATGGTCGCCGAGGGCGCCACTAGCATCCCCTTTGCCCCTTGGCATCATCCTGGTTTCCGGACGCCCCAACGGTGGTCGAGGGTGGCGCAAGGCGGGGCCCTCGTCTGGCGATATGAAGCAAGGCTCGCGCCTGTGAAGGTCTCCGCCCGTGACACTCTCACATAATAATGAGTGGGGCTGTACAGGCCCCGGAGTCTCCGGAGAGCCACCCTCGGGCCTCGGGGGCACCCGCCCACGTCCTAGTGGAAGAACCATGCTCAGCACTGGCCGTCGACACTGTCCCTCAATGACTATGCTCACGTCCAGTGATAGCACTAGGCTCCGCGCTAGTGAGAAGAAAAGAAGAATAGCTAGGTGCCAGACACGGCCATTTGGTTTCAACCACTTTTCTGTAGCTCGATTTGCCGCCTTTTGGATTTGAACTCGCAGTCGTATTTTCATTGGCAAGCATGGGGGGCATCTTTTCTCATTCACGTTGATTTCGTGAGTTTTCTGGCTCCGTGCCTTGTTTCGAGGCTAGCTCCTACTGCCCCTCCCTTAAGAGCGCCTCACTAGTGGGGGCTAGGCGTGGTATGCGCGCGGATCTCACTGTGATCTAACGCTCGTCTCTCGCAAGGCCCTCTCGGGTGGACCAGCAGGCTCCTCAGAAGCCCGAAACCTCGCGAGCCCGTGGAGGACTCCCCTCAATAGAACTACACATCGAAAAATACAAGGCTAGTCTGAGGCCTACCTAGACTGACGTAAGTTACTGCAGGAAGCTCACGGAGGAACTTGAGAACTCACAAAAGCACGCCTTAAGTCTGGCTCAGGGAATAAAACAATACTCTGATTAGATGAGGGGCTCCTCCTCCCCAAAATGCACTTACATATTCGGGGGCCATGCCCAAGCATTTGTGCGCATGTTCAAAACAAGGAGCGCAGGCTCAATCGGACATGTCGCTCGCAGCATCTTCGGAATCGCTCCTGGACATGCTACTAGCGTTGTCGCCAGCATAGTTGTCACCATCATCGACCATGTCTCCTTCATCCGCCACGACCACCACTGCGTCGTCATTAGAAGCGAAAGCTCTGACCAGAGCATCCACGTTATCATCCACACGGCGCGCCAGCTTGTCTTAGATAGCTCCGGGCACTAGGGTGATGGTGGCGTCGAAGTTGGGGTCGTCATTCTAAAGATGGTTGAAGACGCGGGAAAACACGCACCCAAGGAGGCCACGGCTCTTTTCTTCAGCAAGCTCGCGATCCCTCTCAGCCCGGTCCTCCAAGCGCATCACGATGTCGGTGAAGAAGCGAAGATGGCTGGTATTGGCCCTCACCCTAATGTCCTGGAGCATGGGGGTGTGTTCGCGCTGCAACATCTGTCAGTGGATCGCCTCCTCCCCGCTCGGCTGCGCGAGGGACTCAGTAGCGGTAACTCGCTACTGAAGCGGGACCAGTTCAGCACGGGCGGAGGCCAACTCGGCCTGCATGGAGATCAAGGCAGTTGCAGCAGCCTTCTCGCGCTGCTCCGCCTCAGCCAACCTTGTCCTGAGGGCGGTGGTCCTGCCCTCAACTTCAGCTTCCACAAGCTTCAGCGTCAGGTTGTACCTATTGGCAAGATTAGCACTAATAAACCACAAGTATAGGGGATCAATTGTAGCCTCTTTCGATAAGTAAGAGTGTCGAACACAAAGAGGAGCTGAAGGTAGAACAAATATGCTTGCTTGACGTTCACATTACCTAGAACAAGTATGAAACTAGAAGTACTTTGTAGGTGTTGTTGGATATGTTTGCAAGATAATAAAGAGCACGTAAATAAAAAGTAGGGGCTGTTTAGATAAAGATACAACTAAATTAGTTTTAGTAGAGAGCTTCTTGTCACACAAGAAAGTTATTTTCCCTGGGCAATCGATAACTAGTCCGGTAATCATTATTGCAATTTTATTTGAGGGAGAGGCATCAGCTAACATACTTTCTATTCTTGGATCAGATGCACTTATGATTGGAACTCTAGCAAGCATCCGCCACTACTAAAGATCATTAAGGTAAAATCCAACCATAGCATTAAAGTATCATGTCCTCTTTATTCCCATATGCAAACAACCTACTTACTCGGGTTTGTGTTTCTATAACTCATGCCACCCACCACAAGAAAATCATCAACATAGGCAAATCATGAACACATTGCAAACCCTACAGCGGGGATCCCTTACGCTTCCGCGACACGGAGAGCACCATCCAATAGCATCAATAATAAAACATGCAACTCAAACCAATCACGATCATCAATTAACCCATAGGACAAAACGGATCTACTCAAACATCATAGGATAGCCATACATCATTGGGAAATAATATATAGCGTTGAGTACCATGTTTAAGTAGAGATTACAGTGGGTAAAAGATGGGTTACACCGCTGTATAGAGGGGTGAAGAGTTGGTGATGGCGGTGGTGAAGTTGTTGGAGTAGATTGTGGTGATGATGATGGCCCCGGCGGCGTTCCAGCGCCACTGGGAGTGAGGGGGAGAGAGCTCCCCTTCTTATTCTTCTTCCTTGACCTTCTCCCTAGATGGGAGAAGGGTTTCCCCTTTGGTCCATGGCTTCCATGGCGGCGGAGGGGCAAGAGCCCCTCCGAGATTGGATATGTCTCTCTGTCTCTCTCTGTTTCTGGGTTCCCTGATTCTGCCCTTTCACCATTTCTTAAATTCCCGGAGATCCGTAACTCCGATTGGGCTGAATTTTTGACACGATTTTTATCCGGATATTAGCTTTCTTGCAGCGAATGAAGGGCACCAAAAGCCTTACAGGGTGGCGATGAGGGCCTAGGGTGCGCCTGACCCCCTGGGGTGCGCCCCTTGCCTCATGGCCCCCTCGGGCATCGTCTCGCGTTGATTCTTCTTCCCAAAAATCACATATATTCCAAAAAATTCTCAGTCAGTTTTATCCCGTTTGGACTCCGTTTGATATGGATTTTATGCGAAACAAAAAACATGCAACAAACAGGAACTGGCACTGGGCACTTGATCAATATGTTAGTCCCAAAAATAGTATAAAAAGTTGCCAAAAGTATATGAAAGTTGTAGAATATTGTCATGGAACAATCAAAAATTATAGATACGATGGAGACGTATCAACATCCCCAAGCTTAATTCCTGCTCGTCCTCGAGTAGGTAAATGATAAGAAGATAACTTTTGATGTGGAATGATACCTAGCATAATCTTGATCATGTAATCTAATCATGGCATGAATATTAAGACACGAGTGATTCAAAGCAATAATCTATCATTTGAAAAGATAATAATACTTGAACCATACTAATAAAGCAATCATGTCTTTTCAAAATAATATGGCCAAAGAAAGTTATCCCTACAAAATCATGTGGTCTGGCTATGCTCCAGCTTCACCACACAAAATATTCAAATCACGCACATCCCCGATGACAAGCCAAGCAATTGTTTCATACTTTTGATGTTCTTGAACCTTTTCAACTTTCACACAATACATGAGCGTGAGCCATGGATATCACACTATAGGTGGAATAGAATATGATGATGGAGGTTGCATGGAAATATATCTCAGAATGGCAATGGAAATGCCATAATAGGTAGGTATGGTGGCTGTCTTGAGGAAGATATAAGGAGGCTTATGTGTGATAGAGTGTATCATATCACGGGGTTTGGATGCACCGGCGAAGTTTGCACCAACTCTCAAGGTGAGAAAGAGCAATGCACGGTACCGAGGAGGCTAGCAATGATGGAAGGGTGAGAGTGCGTATAATCCATGGACTCAACATTAGTCGTAAAGAACTCACATACTTATTGCAAATATCTATTAGTCATTGATACAAAGTACTATGTGCATGCTCCTAGGGGGATAGATTTGTAGGAAAAGACCAACGCTCGTCCCCGACTGCCACTCATAAGGAAGACAATCAATAAATACCTCACGCTCCAACTTCGTTATTTGACGGTTCACCATACGTGCATGCTACGGGAGTCACAAACTTCTACACAAGTATTTCTACAATCCAAAACTACCGACTAGCATGAATCTAATATCACCATCTTTATATCGCAGAACTATTGCAAGGAATCAAACATATCATATTCAGTAATCTACAAGTTTTATGTAGGATTTTATGACTAACCATGTGAATGATCAGTTCCTGTCATCTCTCGAAATAGATATAAGTGAAGCAAGAGAGTTTAATTCTTTCGACATAAGATATGCCCACGCTCTAACAAATATAAGTGAAGCAAAGGAGCATTCTACAAATGGCGGTTTTCTATGTGAAAATAAACAGGCAATCCAAACTTCAAATGATATAAGCGAAGCACATGAAGCATTCTATAAAGCCATACTCAAAAGATATAAGTGAAATGCAAAGAGCATTCTATAAATCAACCATGGACTATCTCATACCAGCATGGTGCATTAGATTAAAAAAAGGAAACTAAATGCAAAAGACGCTCCAAGATTTACGCATATCATGTGACGAATAAAAATATAGCTCCAAGTAAAATTACCGATGATTGTTAGAAGAAAGAGGGGATGCCTTCCGGGGCATTCCCAAGCTTGGTTGCTTGGGAGTCCTTGAATATTTCATTGAGGTGCCTCGGGCATCCCCAAGCTTAGGCTCTTGCCACTCCTTATTCCTTCATCCATCATGATCTCTCCCAAAACTTGAAAACTTCAATCACACAAAACATAAAAGAAAATTCGGTGAGATCCGTTAGTACAATAAAGCAAATCAGTACTCTAAGTACTGTTGCAAACCAATTCATATTTTGTTTTTGCATTGTAGCTACTGTAATATAACTTTTCCATGGCTTAATCCACTGATAGAAATTGATAGTTTCATCAAAACAAGCAAACTATGCATCAAAAACAGAATCTATCTTAAACAGGATAGTCTGTAGTAATCTGAACATTCACCATACTTCTGTTACTCCACAAATTCTGAAACAATTAGTAAAAATAAACAATTTGTATAGAAAGACAGTGCAGAAAATTTCAGATCTGTTTGACGTTCTAGTAACAAATGTAAAATCGCGCACTACAGCCAAAGTTTCTGTTCTGCACCGCACAAACCAACAAGCAATGTTAACATCCTAAAGGAAAATATTGGCACATTATTTTTATAATACAAATTGTACAAGGAGACAATTATTTTTGTTGAAAATTATCTGTAATCAAGATTCACAAAGTTTCCGTGAGCATGAACAAAGTTCAAGGAGCTCCCCCACTTCAACAATGCTTGTCTCTCTCACTTTCACTTTCCTTTTTGAAAAGTATTGGGTTCCCCTCTTTATTTTTTTTGTTTTTAAACTATATAAAAGCACTCAACAGAAATAAATGACACTCTAATACTTCCAGGTTGTCTCCCTAGCAGCGCTTTCTTTAAAGCCATTAAGGTAGGCATAAGGTGCTCAAGTAATGAATCAACCCGGATCCCAAGGTATCAAAGCCAATTTTAATTAACAATGATTTTTGATTTAGTAGTGAGTACAAAGGAACATATGTCATGTAATGACGAAGTCAAACTCTCTTCCTATGCATCGTATGTCATAAAATAACAATTCATGCACACATAGTAAAAGCCAATGCATAGTATAAACAATTTCTTGCAATTTTATCATATTGGAAACATGGAGAGGCGGAGATGTAGTTCCTCTCTCATAATAATTGCACGTAGGAGCAGCAGGCACATGCATATTATATCTATCAAAATCATCATGTGTAGTAGTGAAACGCAACCCATCAATATAATCCTTAATAAGGGCAAACTTCTCCGATATAGTGTAGTCGGGAGAATTCAAATAGGTAATAGGACTATCATGCATGGGTGCAATAGCAACAATTTCATGTTTAACATAAGGAACTATAGCAAGTTCATCTCCATAAGCATAATTCATATTGGCATCTTGGCCACAAGCATAGCAAGCATCATCAAAAAGGGATATTTCGAAAGAATCAATGGGATCATAACAATCATCATAGAAATTATCCTTCGGTAAGCACGAAGGGAAATTAAACAATGTATGAGTTGGAGAGTTACTCTCATTAGAAGGTGGGCACAGGTAGAAAATCCGCTCTTCCTCCTTTTGTTCTTCGCTCTCCTCATCATCTTTTTCATCCAATCACAATTTCATCAATTTCTTCTTCCATAGACTCCTGCAAAATATTACTCTCTTCTCAGACAACGGAGACTTTCTCAATAAATTCATCAGTATCATAATTGTACTCATAATTATCATAGCAATATTTAAGGATAGCTAAATTTTCAGTTCTATAAATTGAATCATAAAAATCTTCAAACTATTTAAACAAAGATTCAATTCCATAAGCACCCATAAAAGCAACGAATTCTTCTATTTTTTCCACATCATAATAATCATATATACCATTAGCATAAGAAGACCAGGTTTCATCATCATTAAATTCACATGAAAAGGGAAGGTGTGGAGCCTTCATCCTAGAGCAACAAGTATAATCATATCTCAAGCATAGTTGCCAAGCATACTAATGCAATATATAAATTTGTTCCCATAATAGTTTCCCTTTTTGAGTCAAGCGATAATCCCTAAAGTATTCACGTTCATCCAACTACTCCCATTATAAAGTTGAATGGGGTTTTCTCAGGATTATCAAAGTAGTACTTAATATCTTTCACATAATGAGCATCGAGGGTTTTAGGAGGTTCCCCATCTCCATGAGTAGCAAGTAAACCTATTTTTTTTGGTATTTCGTGTTCCATATCCATAACTAATGATAGAGAACAACTTAGAACAGCAAATAAAAATTACTTAGTGATAAAGTAAACAAGCACACACGAGAATATTCACCCCACGCTATAACTCCGTGGCAACGGCGCCAGAAAAAGGTCTTGATAACCCAAAAGTATAGGGGATCAATTGTAGTACCTTTCGATAAGTAAGAGTGTCGAACCCAACGAGGAGTAAAGGTGGAACAAACATTCCCTCAAGTTCTATCGACCACCGATACAACTCTACGCACGCTTGACGTTCGCTTTACCTAGAACACGTATGAAACTAGAAGTACTTTGTAGGTGTTGTTGAATAGGTTTGCAAGATAATAAAAAGCACGCAAATAAAAATTAGGGGCTGTTTAGATAAAGACACAACTAAATTAGTTTTAGTACAGAGCTTGTTGTCACACAAGAAAGTTATTTGTCCCTAGGCAATCGATAACTAGACCGGTAATCATTATTGCAATTTTATTTGAAGGAGAGGCATAAGCTAACATACTTTCTCTTCTTGGATCATATGCACTTATGATTGGAACTCTAGCAAGCATCCGCAACTACTAAAGATCATTAAGGTAAAACCCAACCATAGCATTAAAGTATCAAGTCCTCTTTATTCCCATATGCAAACAACCTACTTACTCGGGTCTGTGTTTCTATCACTCACGCCACCCACCATAAGCAAATCATGAACATATTGCAAACCCTACAGCGGGTATCCCTCACGCTTGCGCGACACGGAGAGCACCATAGGATAGCACCAATAATAAAGCATGAAACTTAAACCAATCACGATCATCAATTCACCAATAGGACAAAACAGATCTACTCAAACATCATAGGATAGCCATACATCATTGGGAAATAATATATAGCATTGAGCACCATTTTAAGTAGAGATTACAACGGGTTAAAGAGGGGTTAGACCGCTGCATAGAGAGGGGAAGAGTTGGTGATGGCAGTGGTGAAGTTGTTGGTGTAGATTGCGGTGATGATGATGGCCCTAGCGGCGTTCCGGCGCCATCGGAAGAGATGGGGAGAGAGCTCCGCTTCTTCTTCGTCTTCTTCCTTGACCTTCTCCCTAGATGGGAGAACGGTTTCCCATCTGGTCCATGGCCTCCATGGCGGCGGAGGGGCGAGAGCACCTCCGAGATTGGATTTGTCTCTCTGTCTCTCTCTATTTCTACGTTCCCTAATTCCGCCCTTTCACCGTTTCTTAAATTCCCGGAGATCCATAACTCAGATTGGGCTGAATTTTGCACACGATTTTATCCGGATATTAGCTTACTTGCGGCGAAAGAAGGGCACCAACCGCCTTACGGGGTGGCCACAAGGGCCCAGGGCACACCTGATCCCCTCGGGCGCGCCCCCTGCCTCGTGGCCCCCTCGGGCATCGTCTCACATTGATTCTTCTTCCCCAAAATCCCATATATTCCAAAAAAAATCTCCATCAGTTTTTATCCCGTTTGGACTCTGTTTGATATGGATTTTCTGCGAACTAAAAAACATGCAACAAATAGGAACTGGCACTGGGCACTGGATCAATATGTTAGTCCCAAAAATAGTATAAAAAGTTGCCAAAAGTATATGAAAGTTGTAGAATATTGGCATGGAACAATCAAAAATTATAGATACGACAGAGACGTATCAACATCCCCAATCTTAATTCATGCTCGTCCTCGAGTACGTAAATGATAAAAAAGATAATTTTTTATGTGGAATGCTACCTAGCATAATCTTGATCATGTAATCAAATCATGGCATGAATATTAAGACACGAGTGATTCAAAGCCATAATCTATCATTTGACATTAAGACAATAATACGTCAATCATCATAAAAAAGCAATCATGTCTTTTCAAAATAACATGGCCAAAGAAAGTTATCCCTACAAAATCATATGGTCTGGCTATGCTCCATCTTCACCACACAAAATATTCAAATCATGCACAACCCCGATGACAAGCCAAGAAATTGTTTCCTACTTTTGATGTTGAAAAACCTTTTCAACTTTCACGCAATACATGAGAGTGAGCCATGGATATAGCACTATATGTGGAATAGAATATGATGATGGAGGTTGCATGGCAATATATCTCAGAATGGCAATGGAAATGCAATAATAGGTAGGTATGGTGGTTGTTTTGAGCAAGATATATGGAGGCTTATGTGTGACAGAGCATATCATATCACGGGGTTTGGATGCACCGACGTAGTTTGCACCAACTCTCGAGGTGAGAAAGGGCAATGCACGGTACCGAGGAGGCTAGCAATGATGGAAGGGTGAGAGTGTGTATAATCCATGGACTCAACATTAGTCATAAAGAACTCACATACTTATTGGAAAAATCTATTAGTTATTGAAACAAAGTACTACGCGCATGCTCCTACGTGGATAGATTGGTAGGAAAAGACCATCGCTCGTCCCCAACCGCCACTCGTAAGGAAGACAATCTATAAATACCTCATGCTCCAACTTCGTTACATAATGGTTCACTATACGTGCATGCTACAGGAGTCACAAACTTCAACACAAGTATTTCAACAATCCACAACTACCCACTAGCATGACTCTAATATCACCATCTTTATATCAAAAAACTATTGAAAGGAATCAAACATATCATATTCAGTGGTCTACAAGTTTTATGTAGGATTTTAAGACTAACCATGTGAATGACCAGTTCCTGTCATCTCTATAAATAAATATAAGTGAAACAAGAGAGTTTAATTTTTCTACAAAGGATATGCCCACGCTCTAATAAATATAAGTGAAGCAAAGGAGAATTCTACAAATGGAGGTTTTATAGGTGAAAAGAAACAGGCAATCCAAACTTCAAATGATATAAGCAAAGCACATGAAGCATTCTATAAAGCTATACTCAAAAGATATAAGTGATGTAAAAAGAGCATTCTATAAATCAACCATGGACTATCTCATACCAGCATGGTGCATAAGATAAAAAAATGAAAACTAAATTCAAAAGACGCTCCAAGATTTATGCATATCATGTGACGAATAAAAATATAGCTCCAAGTAAAATTACCGATGATTGTTAGAAGAAAGAGGGGATGCCTTCCGGGGCATCC